>NW_015425538.1:0-1284 GCF_001527695.2 Protobothrops mucrosquamatus | reverse complement strand
CCTTCCTTCCTTCCTTCCTTCCTTCCTTCCTTCCTTCCTTCCTTCCTTCCTTCCTGCTAATTTTAGTTGTTGGTTCCCCAAATATTTGCTAAAGCTATTGAGATTCATTTCTGCTGACATAGAGAAAAGTTCAGCTCAGGGTTGAACAGTGGAGTCCTTGGTGCTCTTTCACCTTGAAGACGTTTCATTACCCAACTAGATAATATCATCAGTGGGGTCGACTGTGAGGTTTGTTCTCTGTTTGTTTGCAGTAGCTTGTCCTGCCAGTATTGGTGTCCTACCAGGGGTGGTCCCACACCCCCACCAACACTGGAAGGGCAAGTCATTGTGTATCGACGGGGAGCAAACTCCACTCTCACTAGCACTGATGATGTTCCCCAGTTAGGTAATAAAACGCTTGCAAGCAAACAACCGAGCTCAGAGAGTACCGAGGACTCCATAGACAAGGGTCTTCATTTACTTTCGTCACTATTCCTTAAACAAAATGTATCCCCTTTATTATCCTAAAGAGGATTTCTTACACATCTGCATTCAGCACAGGGAACTTTCTCCATGTTGTTGAGCACCATATTTTGCATTCGTCTTAGCGACCTCCGGGGTCTTTGATGCCTGTAAACAACAGATCAGAGGCATCAGGCAGACGTGAGTTTTCTTTTATTTCTATACTTCAGAGTGGCAAGTTTTGATTTTGCCTACATGGAAATGGAACTTCCTTGCCTGCTCACCTCCTACCCCTTCCTTGTATGCTACGAGTGGAGCTTTGGCAAATCAATCACAAGGCAATCTCTACACAAAACTCGGTAATACTAAATGGGATTTTGTGGACTTAATTCCAGCGCAACCCCCTTTCTTTTTATTTTCCATTTCTTTTCTGGGGTTGAAATGACACTTGGCACCTGCCAAATCGTTAATGGAATTCAGTGTGTATGTCTTTCAGGGATTTGTAAACAGACAAAGTTCAGTAATATCCAAATTATCTTGAAAGACTAAAGCTGAGTGACATTTTATTCATTGCTTTCACTGCTGTGAAGCCTCAATAGCTTCTAAGTCCCGAGAAAGGTATTTTGGTGTGTAAGATTACCCTTCCAGTCTTCTTCAATTAGCTTTGAGAGAACTCCTCCTCCTCTTCTTCTTCTTCTTCTTCTTCTTCTTCTTCTTCTTCTTCTTCTTCTTCTTCTTCTTCTTCTTCTTCTTCTTCTTCTTCTTCTTCTTCTTCTTCTTCTTCTTCTTCTTCTTCTTCTTCTTCTTCTTCTTCTTCTTCTTCTTCTTCTTCTTCTTCTTCTT
>NW_015425537.1:0-1284 GCF_001527695.2 Protobothrops mucrosquamatus | reverse complement strand
CTGTACTCTTTCTAGAGTCTCAACATCTTTTTTACATCGTGGTGACCAAAACTGGATGCAGTATTCCAAGTGTGGCCTTACCAAGGCATTGTAAAGTGGTATTAATACTTCACGTGATCTTGATTCTATCCCTCTGTTAATGCAGCCTAACACTGTGTTGGCTTTTTTGGCAGCTGCAGCACACTGCTGGCTCATATTTGTTTTCTTGCCATTATGACATGTTATAGATGCCACTGCCTGTGGGAAACCATAGAGCAATAGCCTGGGTATCAAACTAGCCCCTAGCACAACTTTCTGAATGTGGCCAAATAGAAGGGAACAGACGCACTCTCAAACCGTGTTCCTGGGTCCTATCCGCCAGACATTCCAAAAGCGAACTATTGTGGTGTCAAAGCATGCTGAGTGGTCCTGGAAAACTAGTAGAGTACATTGTTCTGTTGTTTTTTTTACTATGAGTAATGTGTTGCTTCTTATTGGAAACTGGAATGTCAAAGAAATAACCTTGAGAAGGAAAACATAGTTGTACTGCATAGCCTAGGAAATTGAAACGAAGCAGGAGAACAACTTACACATTTCTGTCAAATCCATTATTTCTATATTGCTAACACAGTTTCTCAACAATCAAAAGGATGCCTATATACATGGATAAATACAGAAGTCAAACTGACTATATTATTGGTACAAGGAAGTAGAATTCAATTGTAACACCAAAGATGGAGGCAGGGGCTAACTCTACAACAGATTGTGCACTGTTCATGTGCAAGTTCTAGGTTGAGCTACAATTGAAGAAGAAAGCCAGCCTGTTTTCATGTTACGATATTGAGCACATCTACATACTATTAAAACACTCATATCTATTTGTAATTTTCAATTGGGTGAAATAGTGCAAAATAGGGCAACAAGTTTTGAATCGACGTATCTCAAATGAACTAAATTACAGAATACCACCAAATCCATGACCCAGGACTCCTGTGGAAATGAAATTCAGGAAGTTGTGGCCACTTCAGCACCACTATATTGCTGTTGCTTCAGTATCGCCATGCTGCCACAGTCAACCATAGTCACATCATCCTCATTTCCAACAGTCCCCGACAGGCAATGAGGAAGCCAGCAGTGAAGGTCGCAAGTTACTCAGGGTGAGTCTCCCCCACTGCAATTTTCACACCCCTCCACACACACCCACACTCTTCCCAACCTGCATAGTACTCCCTCAAGCAACCCTGTGCAACATTTCTGACTTGCACTATACTCCTGTGCGCCCTTCAACTCATGCCACACTTCTGC
>NW_015425536.1:0-1284 GCF_001527695.2 Protobothrops mucrosquamatus | reverse complement strand
CCTGGAGCTGAGTGGCATCATTCACACTATGTGCCCGATTAGGCCCGTGTTTTTGTCAAACTTGGTCTTTTTTAGGCCTGGGTGTTGAAATTCGTTGTTGATTTATGTACTTACTAAATGGATTTAGAGAGGCCCTGGTTAATAATAATAATAATAATAATAATAATAATAATAATAATAATAATAATAATAATAATAATAATAATAATAATAATAATAATAATAATAATAATAATAATAATAAAGTTGGAAGGGACCTTGGAGGTCATCGAGTCCAACCCCTTGCTCAGGCAGGAAACCCTACACCATTTCGGACAAATGGCTGTCCAGTCTCTTACAAACTTCCAGTGTTGGAGCATTCACCGCTTCTGGAGGCAGGTTGTCCCGCTGATTAATTGTTCTAACTGTCAGGAAGTTTCTCTTTAGTTCTAGGTTGCTTCTCTCCTTGATTAGTTTCCATCCACTGCTTCTTGTCCTGCCTTCAGGCGCTTTGGAGAATAGCCTGACTCCCTCTTCTTTGTGGCAGCCCCTGAGATATTGGAACCGTGCTATCATGTCACCCCTCGTCCTTCTCTTCATTAAACTAGAAATGCCCAATTCCAGCAACCATTCCTTATATGTTTTAGCCTCCAGTCCCCTAATCATCTTTGTTGCTCTTCTCTGTACTCTTTCTAGAATCTCAACATCTTTTTTACATCATGGTAACCAAAACTGGATGCAGTATTCCAAGTGTGGCTTTACCAAGGCCTTGTAAAGTGGTATTAATACTTCACGTGATCTTGATTCTATCCCTCTGTTAATGCAGCCTAACACCGTGTTGGCTTTTTTAGCAGCTGCAGCACACTGCTGGCTATATTTTGTTCACTCTCATCACAGAGAAAAGATGCTCACACAGCATGCACTATCAAACATGCAGAGCATTTGAGACTTTAGAAAGAGTACAGAGAAGAGCAACAAAGATGATTAGGGGACTGGAGGCTAAAGCATATAAGGAACGGCTGCTGGAATTGGGTATGTCTAGTTTGATGAAGAGAAGGACGAGGGGGGACATGATGGCAGTGTTCCAATATCTCAGGGGCTGCCACAAAGAAGAGGGAGTCAAGCTATTCTCCAAAGCGCCTGAAGGCAGGACAAGAAGCAACGGGTGGAAGCTAATCAAGGAGAGAAGCAATCTAGAACTAAGGAGAAACTTCCTGACAGTGAGAACAATTAACCAGTGGAACAACCTGCCTCCAGAAGCGGTGAATGCTCCAACACTGGAAGTTTTTAAGAAGAGACTGGACA
>NW_015425535.1:0-1284 GCF_001527695.2 Protobothrops mucrosquamatus | reverse complement strand
GAGTCAAGCTATTCTCCAAGGCGCCTGAAGGCAGGACGAGAAGCAACGGATGGAAACTGATCAAGGAGAGAAGCAACTTAGAACTAAGGAGAAACTTCCTGACAGTTAGAACAATTAACCAATGGAACAACCTGCCTCCAGAAGCGGTGAATGCTCCAACACTGGAAGTTTTTAAGAAGAGACTGGACAGCCATTTGTCCGAAATGGTGTAGGGTTTCCTGCCTGAGCAGGGGGTTGGACTCAATGACTTCCAAGGTCCCTTCCAACTTTATTATTATTATTATTATTATTATTATTATTATTATTATTATTATTATTATTATTATTATTATTGTTGTTGTTGTTGTTGTTGTTGTTGTTGTTATTATTATTATTATTATTATCTCCCAGGGGATGGTATTCTGAAGGGAGTTAGCCACCATAGGAAGGGCCTTTTCTTTGGTCCAATTAAATATATTTTCCTAATAGATGGGACTTGCAATTTATCTTTCTTTTCTGCTCTGGTGGAGTGGGTAGATGTAACTGGGGAGAGATGGTCTTTCAAATAGTTTAGATTTTGGATCAAATAATTTAGATCAGGGGTCTTCAAACATGGCCCTTTTATGACTTGTGGACTTCAACTCCCAGAATTCCTCAGCCAGGTACCTTGGCTGAGGAATTCTGGGAGTTGAAGTCCACAACTCATAAAAGGGCCAAGTTTGAAGACCCCTGATTTAGATTATTTGGAAATGTTGATTCAGTCTCACCATAAAGTCTAAAGAAAGAGAGCGAAAAGGCCACATACAATATGTAAAACAGATTATCATTAGAATTGGATTACAGAATAATATTTCTGATGGAACTGTACATATATAAGATCATATTTGAAACACTGTGTATTGTTTTGGTCATTTTGTCTAATTAAATGCATTATAGTGATAGGAAAGAAAATGAAAGCACACTGTGGACATCATAAACATAAACACTTTATTGTCACTTTAAATGTACACTAATCAGCATGTATTAAAATGAAATTTTATTGCATACCATTATGCATATACTCACATACACACACATATGACACATATGTATACATATACAAGGCAAAAAAAAAAGAATCCTGCGAATTTACAAGATGGATGGCATAAGGAACAAAGCTGATGCAGAATCTAGTAATTCTGATATAAATACTTTGAAACCTCCTCCCAGATGAGAGCAACAGAAACAGACTGTGAAGTGGGGGTGTTGGAGTATCTAACAATGCTTCGAGCTCTGAGCACATAGAGCTTATAAGCAGTATCCTGA
>NW_015425534.1:0-1284 GCF_001527695.2 Protobothrops mucrosquamatus | reverse complement strand
CGCAGGGCTCCTCATTGGCCCTGCGCCCGGGTGTCCCGCCCCCTGGGAGAAGGGCGGCCAGGAAGTCCCTTTCCCGGGCTGGCCCCGTCCCAGGCGCACGTGGCTGGGGAGCCATGCGGGGAAGCCCCGGGATCCCCGCTGGGAGCAACCCCCCAGAGCCTTTGCTGAGTGGGCCAGCCCTCCCGTAAGCCGCAGCCCCAAGAGAGCAGCCCCTGCAATGTCCAGCCAGCGCAACCGTTGGCCAAGCAGCAGCAGAGCCGGAGATGGAAGGTCAGTGGCAGGGGGGGAGGGAGGGAGCTCTGAGTCCGCAGAGCACCGCCGCGAAGTGGCTACGGGGCAGGTGATTCACCCCCCCAGCTTACTTGTTCCAGTCTCAGCTGGGGCATCGCTTCCTGGGCCGCTCCCTGGGCAGCCGAACCAGCCACATGTCTCCCCGTGCTGGGCGGCAGTCATGGCTGGTGCGGCGGCCAGCGGGAGCATCGCTCCCCGGGAAGCCGAACCGGCCACATGTCTCCCCAGTCCGGGCCGGACGGCAGTCAGGCATGAAGCTCGCCTGGCTGCCGCAGGGCTCTCCGCCGCCCGGCCCCACCTCGGCCCCATCGGTAGCACCTTCCTCGGGCACTTTCAGGGAGCCGCCGCTGCTGCCCTCGTTGCTGCAGGAGAAGGAGACCTTGGGATGCGAGCCCTGGGGCTGGCGGCGATCGGGACCCCCCCTCGTCGGCACTCCCCGTTGCTGGCACGGCCGCCCATGGTGTACCCGGCCTTGGCGCCCTCCTCCTAAGACGGCAAAGTGGCTGAGGATGCGGCGGGGGCGGCGGCCGGGCCAGGGGCGGCGACAGGGACCCCGACGATGCTGCAGAGGCTGCCGCCAGAGCTGCTGCCTCCCGTCCTGCTCCCCCTCCCTGCCCATTTGGCTGAGGACGCAATGGGGCCGCCGCCACTGGAGCTGCTGCCTCCCGTCCTGTTTCCCCTCCCTGCCCCTCCCTGCTTGTTCGGATGAAGAAGCGATGGGGGGGCGGCCGGGAGCTTCTACCTTCCGTCCTGTTCTCCCCGCCCGTTCGGCGCCATCTGCCTTTCATTCTCTTTCTCTCTCTCTCCTAACCTGGAGGGAGAGGGAGAGAGAGAAAGAGGAAAGAAAGAGAAGAGAAAGAGAGGAGAGAGGGAAAGAGAAAAAGTGGAAAGAGAAAGAGGAAAGAGAAAGGGGAAAGAGAGAGAGAAAGTTAGAGGAAAGAGAGGAAGAGAAGAGAAAGAGGAAAAAAAGAAAAAGAGAAAAGAGAGAAAAAG
>NW_015425533.1:0-1284 GCF_001527695.2 Protobothrops mucrosquamatus | reverse complement strand
CCCCCCCCCAAAGTCACTGCTTGTTATGGCCTATCTTGTCATGTATCAAGATGCCAGATTGTGATATTCACAGAAGTTCTCGATCAGCGAGAGACTTTGCACTTTAAAGAAATCTCTGCCTGAGGGGTCCTTGGCGCTCTCTGAGCTTGCTTCTTCTCTTGCAGACGTGTCATTCGTCAAACTAGGTGACTAGATGGTCCTAGTTTGGATAATGAAAGGTCTGCAAGAAAACAAGCAAGCTCGGAGAGTACTAAGGACCCCACAGTTCTCCTCCTCCTCCTCCTCTTCCTCCTCCTCCTCCTCCTCCTCCTCTTTGCAAACCCCACTCCCTTCTAGCATTGATGATGTTCCCTAGTTGGGTCATGAAATGTCTACAAGAAAACAAGCAAGCTCAGAGACCACTAAGGACCCCAGAGGAGTCCTCCTCCTCCTCCTCCACCTCCTCCACCTCCTCCTCCTTTCCAAGCCCTACTCCATTCTAGCACTGATGATGTTCCCTAATTGGGTCATGAAATGTCTGCAAGAAAAGAGACCACCAAGGACCCCACTGTCGTCGTCATCCTCCTCCTCCTCCTCCTCCTCCTCCTCCTCCTCCTCCTCCTCCTCTTTGCAAACCCCACTCCCTTCCAGCATTGATGATGTTCCCTAGTTGGGTTATGAAATGTCTGCAAGAAAAGAGACCACCAAGGACCCCACTGTTCTCCTCCTCCTCCTCGCAAACCCCACTCCTTTCTAGCACTGATGATGTTTGCTAGTTGGGTCATGAAAGGTCTGCAAGAAAACAAGCAAGCTCAGAGAGAACCAAGGACCCCACACTCCTTCTCCTCCCCTCCACAAACCCCCCTCCCTTCCAGCACTGATGATGTTTCCTAGTTGGGTCATGAAAGGGTCTGCAAGAAGTCAACCAAGCTCAGAGAGCACCAAGGACCCCTAATGTCAACCCTGAGCTACACATATTCTCCTTTTATTAATAAATCTCTGCCTTTCTCACATCTCGGAAATCCAAGGTGTGTCTCCCAAAGCTTCTTGTCGTATAATTCTACCATATTCATCCCGAAAAGCTTTTTTGGGGTTCAGATAACTTGCATTTATGTTGGCCCTGCCTGCTAAACGCGATTCGTTGGGTGAAAATTTGCTCCTTTGTTTTGCTTCTTAATTGGACTACAAACTTGGTGGGATGTTTCTTTATCGTGTGTGTGTTTGTCTGTCTGTCTGTCTCTTCTTTTCCCACCGGAGCACAAGGGTTTAATTATTCTGCACGGTGTCTGGCAAGCCGTTTTGTCT
>NW_015425532.1:0-1284 GCF_001527695.2 Protobothrops mucrosquamatus | reverse complement strand
AAAGGTGGCGGAACTCAAACCTGGCCACGCCCTCATCAAACCCTAGGACCGCCCCTTTAGAGAACAGGAATGCAAGTAAAATTTGGGAGGGGCTATTTCCGGTGTGGGAGGGGCTATTTCCGGTGCGGCCGGCCCGGAAAAAGGTGCCGGAACGCGGTTCCGCCGCGTTCCGGCTGAAAAAAAGCCCTGTATAAAACTATTGTTATGGAAACAGAGTCAGTTACTGGTATATTTCTAAGTGTAGTTCAAGATTATGTTGATTACCTATAAAGCTCTACATGGCTCAGGGTCTACCTTTCCCAGATAAATTCTGTCTGCCCAACCTGGATTGGACAGAGAATGCTACTCTCCATCTATCAAGAGGTAAAATGGGAAGGGATATATAGGATTGGTGAACTTGTAAATAATCAACATGAGCATAAAACCTTATCAACTATTCTTACATTCATGATAAACCTCTTATATTTTCCTGTGAGTATGTTCTATTCCATTTTTCTAGATAAATAAATACTGATATGAGAGTAATTTTGAGGTACATGCAATATATTCTGTTCAATTATGGCTACATGCAAATACTCCATTTATGGACAAAGTAATAGATAAGCAGGAATAGTTGGGAACAGAATGTGAATGTGAACTATTAAGTACCAGTAAATGAAGACAAAATTTCAGCATCAATCAATAACAGTATATCTTGCATAATGTTCAGAATAAACAGGAAGAAATGATACATTTTCTTTATCCACTATTAATTCAAACTTTTGAATCCATATGTGAATAGTTTTGGTACACCTCATTTAGCAACTGCCTGGTTTAGCCATAATTATGATAGTGATGAAAAAATAACTTTGTGACCAATCCACTTTATGACCAGTCCTCACATTTATGGCCTTTACAGGTAAAGCAAAAGAAAGCTGAAGTTAAATCATAAGCACAATTGTGATTTCAGTTAGTGAGTGCTTCACTTAACAAGCGAGTTGCTGGTCTAGTTGTGGTCATCAAATGAGGATTACCTATAGCTCTAATAATGTTTTAACCAACCAAATAATTTTCTTTATGAAAGAACAGACATTAGAATACTCTTCTAGACTGCTTTTGTGTTTGCAAAGTGTTTTATGGTCTTGAAATTTGTCCATATTTTCTGGCTAACACTTAGCATGATGACAAGGCTAGTACTTTGCAGTGTTAACTTTATGAAATTAATGAAATAGATAGAAATCTCTCTAGTGTGAGCTCTGTTACCAACAGATTGGATCCGTATCTCTCCTGGCTAAATCAAAAGTG
>NW_015425531.1:0-1284 GCF_001527695.2 Protobothrops mucrosquamatus | reverse complement strand
TGGACATAGTTGTTTATAGTATGGCAAAACTATGAGCATATATAACTTGTTCAGCATATAAAATCAGTAAAGAGAATTACTCCATCATCAGTTGCAGTAATGGGGGAAAAGGATCAGTTTGCCCCTTGTTCAGTGTTGAACACCCAACTCTAAATATACAATCTAGCAGCCCAGCATTTTTCACTATTGTAAGAATTTCCATCAGAGGTATGCTGCCAATCAATGCTCAAGTCAAATTCAGTATGTTAAACCAGGTATTAAACACAATTGTAATTTTGCTTCTTGATCTCATTCTCTTTCCTTGTTGCTTACTTTTGTCATGGTTCCAACAAATGAAACCCTTCAAAAGAACTTAGAGGCATTGTTTACCTTAAAGAATCTTTTATTCAGGAAACGAAGTATTGGCACTACATAGTTGAACCCAAAAACTAAATTCCCCTCCCCTTGGATACAAAGTAACAAAGTACAATTCCCACCCCCAATAAACAGTCATAAATCACATTCGGGCTTTCTTCCCAGCTCTCCAGCCCACCAAATGTTATCAGTTCTGGACCCAGTTTGTCCTTGGATTCTCACAGCAGAGTTATTATTATTATGGCTAACTGCACTCTCTTCCCAATCCCCCCTCCCAGCATCAGCTGATTCTAAAAGCATAGAGAAAATGGCTGCATTTTCATCTGTTGTCAAAGCAAGAGCATCCAATGTTAGCAGCATTGACAACTTTTACATATTATTTCCACATTACTAATATTCTTCAAATAACATTTAAATTAAAAAATAACAAAAACTTTGAATTTTCATACTGAACATGCTATTTAGTTTTGGATAAGGAGTTTTGAAGCCACATAACTAAAAATGCTTACAGAAATTTAATTGGAACAATTTAAGGAAATGTTGCAATTCATAGATTTTCTTTTCCCTATCATAATAAGCATCACTGTGAATTTGCTTTTCTAAAAAAAGAATGTGGAGAGGCTCCCTGATACCATAAAACATTACTGGGATTAAAAACTAGCACTTGACAGATATTCAATCTTGATTAGTTAAATTAAACAGGAAAAAAATCTATCCACAAAAGACATTATCCTGGTTACCTTTGAGACCGCCTCCTGCCACAGATTACCCCCCACCGACCTGTACGCTCTCACAGAGTGGGTCTCCTCAGGGTACCGTCGGCCAGACAGTGCCGGCTGGCGACCCCAAGGGGGAGGGCCTTCTCTGTGGGAGCTCCCACCCTCTGGAACGAACTGCCCCCAGAGATCAGGGTGATTCCTGATCTCCCTT
>NW_015425530.1:0-1284 GCF_001527695.2 Protobothrops mucrosquamatus | reverse complement strand
CTTTGTTCCTCAGAAGACTATCTCCCCCTCTGTTGTTCAAATACCACAGCAAATTAAATCAAGGAGTCCCCCACCTAAAATAAGGAGTCCTCCACCTTCCCCCCCAGCCCCAGCCCCAACTCCAGCCCCAGCACTTACTTTGAAAGATATTCAAGATGCATTAAAGGACACTGAAAGACAAATAAGAATAGATATGGAAATCTGTTTGAAAAGAAGTTTGAAGAGAAGAATGTAGAGATGAGAAATGATATACTGTTAGCATTTCAAGTCCTGGCTGGGCATGCAGAACGTATTGAAGGAAGGGTGGATGAGGTGGAAGAAAATCTGGGGTGCTTGGATATTAGACTGGAAAAAGTGGAGGAGAATGTGGATTTGATTCAAAATGAAGTTATTATGTCACAATATAAAGAAATGGAATATGCAGTGAGAATAAGAGGGCTGAAAGAAAATGCTGAAGAGAAATTGGAGGAAATTGCAGTAGACCTGGCTGGGGTCTTGTCCTGCCAACCTGAAGAAATTATGAGAGATGTGGAAAAAATTTCAGAGTTAATTCATGGGTTGCAAGACAGAGGAATCTTCCAAGAGATGTGGTCATTTATTTTTCGAGGAAGTCTATTCGTAATCAAATTATTCAAGCTTTCTACAATCAAAAATTTCAACTACTAGGCCAAGATGTTATAATTTTGAAGGAGATACCATCTAAAATACTTAGAAGGAGGAAAGATTTTGCCTTCCTGGCTGAACAACTGAAGAAGCGACAAATTCAATTTAGATGGGAGATACCTATTGGGATAACTGTCATTTACATGGGAACCCGCTATCGGCTTAATACTGTCGCAAAGGCAAGGGATTTTTATATCTCTATATTGAAAGAGGGTTCACTACCACCTTTAGATTCCAGGAAGGAAGGAATCAGAGAAGATAAAATTGTAGAAGGAGCCACGTCATCATCATTAAGTAAAGATTTACAAGAGCAAGGCCATGCCAAGCAGCAATCTATGGAAATGAAAGAAGACCCAAAATCACAGAGGATGACCCGTGCAGCCCATAGATGCAAAGAGAGAGAGCAACAACAATTGGAAGCAACACCTATAACACAGCAAGTAATTTCAGAGCCAGTGGGGGGAGCGAGACCGAAGAGATCAGTGATGGCTGATCTTCAAGGAGTGTTCCAGAGGCTCGCTGTCACTAAGGATGGCAAAGTTCCTGACATGGAATGTTAATGGTTTGAATTCTCCACAGAAAAGGAAGAAAATATTTTATTATTTGAAACAACATAAAAAT
>NW_015425529.1:0-1284 GCF_001527695.2 Protobothrops mucrosquamatus | reverse complement strand
AAGGAGCCAAGCTGAAACTCAAAATTTCATGTCCCATAGTCAATGCACTGGTGACTGCACTAATGAGATGGTCTCCTGTCCTATAATAACTCCATGGTCTTTTTCCATTCAGGTGCTCCAAATTCAGTGGGCACTTCATTCTAAGCTTCCCAGAGGCTGGCTGGGATACCAGTAGAAGCAGCAGCAGCAGCAGAAGCAGGGGGTCCATAATTCATGGGGCTGAATCAATCCCCTGTTTAGATGAATTCAAAGCACTCTCACAAAATGGAATAGTCAATGACTTTCCTCTTCCAAACAGAGACAAGCTAGGCTTCATCTGGCAAGGAGACACAATGCCTTCAGTAGCACAGTCCCTGCCTGTGTCTTAAATCTTGTGCAAACCATTCAGCATGAGTAGCTTTTATCTTTCTCTTTGATGCAAGAGCCATTCCATGTTGCTTCAGTCTGATGTTTACATCAAAGGCAGTCACTGGAGAAGTTGCAGCAGATATCTCAACATCTGGGATTGTGATAATTACTCTAAGTGATAATTTGTCCCCTGGGGCTTCTGACCCATATACTAGTCCTAAATTAGCAGTGATTTTAAAATTCCTTCTGTTCTAGAAATATAAATTTTTAAATGAGAGCTGACGAAGAAGCAGGAAACTGACACTATAGACATATCAGCACATTGTACCTGAGAACACCGGCATTGGCCAGGCAACTGAAGGGCAAGAAGGCAGGGAGGAAAAGGATAAGTACAAAGCACTTCTGAACAGGGAGGAAAGGGATAAAATTTCAAGGCACAAAGTGGAGGGTTAAGAGCAAAACATCTCCTAGATTTTCAGCAAAAAGAAGTGCATATCACTTCATCTTTTTTAAAAAAGATATTTTCAAATTTTTAAATTTTAAGTTTCTTTTTCTAATTTTTATATTTTTTCAGTGTTTTAACATTCTTTTTTCAATGTTTTAAAATTCTTTTTTCAATTTTTCAATTTTAATTTTAAATGATTTTTTTCAATTTTTCAATTTTTTTTCAGTCTAAAAAAATTAATATATATATATATATATATATATATATATATATAATATATATATATATATATATATATATATATATATATAAATTCTTTAGAAATTTTTAAATTCTTAATGATCTAAGAGGGGAAAAATAACAGAAAAAAGGCTGACACTTCAAAACAGGGAAGATAATGATGAATTTTCAAGGCAGAGAATAAAGGGCCAAGAACTTTTGTGTTGTTGTTGTTAGTTGCAAAGTCATGTCCGACCCATCGCGACCCCATG
>NW_015425528.1:0-1284 GCF_001527695.2 Protobothrops mucrosquamatus | reverse complement strand
GGGAACACGTCCCTTGCTGAAATGGCTCATAGAAGGATGTCCTCACGCATCAGGGCTAACAGGGAGGCATCCCTAGACCCTATCACTACAGAAACGAGCCAGGGAAACCGCACTCCGTCAGGAAACACGGAAATGAGTTCAGAGGGGTTAGAAAACTCCATAGAGGGTAGGTCAACCAGGTTTAGCGATCAACAGGGCCCTGACTGCTCGAATACAGGAGATGGGCAGGAAAGTCAAACTGAAGTCACCAGTCATCCACAGGGCAACTCACCTAGTGCAAGAAACAACGGGGAAAACAATACAAACTCCCCAGGTCTGAGAAGGTCGCTCAGGGTAAGAGGCCCTCCCAAATACCTAGCCGATTACGTAAGGTGAGCAGGTAAATAGCAATAACTGAACTAAAGGTCCAGGCTTGTTGACTGTAAGGAAACAAGGTTGGGGGCCACAGGGTCCGGTTCAAAGGAACAGTCCCACACCTTATGCACTGTGTGACATTAACCCATTATTAATTATATTACCATCACTAGGATGGCGTCCATGTGGGCGCAGTCTTATTTCAGCTAGGGGGAAGGGGTGTTGTGTCCTGAGCCTGCAAAGGCAGGCTCGGGACGTTGCAAGAGTCCCGGGCATTTGCAGAAGCTGCCCGGGACCAGACTGAGTGGCGCCGGCCTTGCGCGCATGCGCAAGGCGGGAAAAGATCGTATTGTGATTGGTTGAATTTGCCCAGGGATCTGAAGGTATAAATAGAGGCCTGCGTGCCTCTGCTCGGGTTGTTCGTAGAATGGAAGCAGAGAATAAAGACTTGTTAGAAATGCTTCGTCTCAAGCGCCATTATTCTCCGGACTTAACACTACTTATGTCACATCTCTCTTATTATAAAACCCATTCATATCTGAAATTTGAGTATTCTTTTAACCATATTCAAACAAGTATTTGATCATATAGTACTCCATCTGTTAGGTCACATCATCTCTCTTGAGTCTGGTTCTCTCCTATTCTTATTTAAGCTTAATTTCCCCTCAGTATTCAGAACATTTCTTGTCAGTTATAATTTTCTCCATGTTGATTACATTTGAATATCCACAACATTTCGTTCATTTAAATCATCCCATTATTTTTACATTTCCCATGTTATAAGGAAATACTATACTATTTATAAATCACATCTCTCTCTTACTATAGAACCCATTCACATCCAAAATTTAACTATTCTTTTAACCATATTCAAACAAGTGATTAGTCATGTAGTACTCCATCTGGTAGGTCAAATAATCTCTCTTGAAT
>NW_015425527.1:0-1284 GCF_001527695.2 Protobothrops mucrosquamatus | reverse complement strand
GCTGCTGCTGCAGCTGGACTAAACCAAATCACACAGGAGCCTGGGGAGAGAACTGGTACTCTATTCCCCCCTCCATCCCCGTTCCCTTTCTTTTAATATTATTATATACTTTTAAGTGTTGTCTTGGACTAGCTGAAACTCCTCCGAGAATTATACTTCTAAGACCTTAGTGATTAATTACTGATTCGCCCTGGAGAGAATTTTTTTTAAAAAAGATGATGATCTGCTTTTGGGAAAAAATAAAATACAAATAAAATGCTAAATTAGGAACACGAGTGTATGTATGTGTGTGTGTGGGGGGGGTGATAGAGTTCAATTTGGATGGGTTGCTAAGAGGCTTCTATCATTCTTCCCCCCTCCCACCCCACCCGCCGCCTCTCTTCCCCCACTCAACAGAAGGAAATTAACCTTAAATCCACCTTGCGGGAGATAGATGGTGCAAAATCTCTCTGGCTTCCGCCTGTTAAAATTCTTGTTTATTTTATTTTTTGTGTAAATGTATCTTCCGCCTCCGCTGCTTCTGGCGGATCCTGGAGGAAAGGGGACAAGAGCCAACAACGCGCGTACCAACGGGAAACCGGAGAGCATCTCCCGGTTGGGGCGGACGGAGCGAGCTCTGCATTTGAGTCAATTGCAGCAGGTTGGGAAGCAAAAGCTTCAGACCCCCAAGCTCCCAGCACTACAAAGTATTCCGCCGTCGTTGTTGTTATTGTTGTTGTTGAATCTTTCTGCAAAGGCTCAAATAAGTCGCCTCGCCTCGTAGCTTCGGCCTCCTCTTCAACATTTGCTGGAAGGGAGTTGAGGGTGTCATTTTTTGCGATCTGCACTGCCGCCCTACCTACCAGCATCTCCAAGACGGCGGCCTTTTCATATTAGCGAAAGCAGCAGAAATTGCTGCGGAAAGGGGGGGGAGAGAGAGAGAGAGAGAGAGTAGGAGGCGGGGAAGAAGGTGCTCCCCGAATCTCTTCCGCGCCGCTCGCCGAGGCGCCCCTTCCCCTCTCTGCTCAAAGAGGGGCCGTTGCGAGAAACCGCCGCGGAGTGCTGGGTTTTGCTTTGGGGCGGAAGGGAGGAAAGATCGCGCCGCCGGTGGAGTTACCTCTCCTCCCGCCCCCCTGGGCTGAATTCGATCTCAGCGCCCTGTCTATAGGCACCCTCGGAATCCAGCGCGCCTTTTGCAGCGGCTTTTCCGCGGGGAGGTCGTCCTCGCCACTCCCGCAAGTGCGGACGAGGAAAATGAGACACCCACACACCCACACACCCACCCACCCACACACACACACACCC
>NW_015425526.1:0-1284 GCF_001527695.2 Protobothrops mucrosquamatus | reverse complement strand
GTCAGCCAGACAGTGCCGGCTGGCGACCCCAAGGGGGAGGGCCTTCTCTGTGGGAGCTCCCACCCTCTGGAACGAACTGCCCCCAGAGATCAGGGTGATCCCTGATCTCCCTTCCTTCCGCCGCGCCCTCAAGACATGGTTGTTCCAGCTTGCGGGACTGGCCTAAGGGATTTTAAAGGGGTTTTAATCACTTTTAATCAGGATCAGATTTAAATATTTCTTTTTAATTAATTTTAAATGTGTTTTGTATTTTTGTATTTTATCTGATTGTTAGCCGCCCTGAGTCCGTAAGGAGAAGGGCGGGATATAAATGTAATAAATAAAAAATAAAAAATAATAAATAATAATAATAATAATAGTAAATACATGGTCATATCCTGCAAAATGATTTTTTATATTTAAATTTTAGATTTATATTTTTAATTATTTATATTTTTCTCTTAGTATCAAGGGGTGATTGAGAGCTACCTAACCGAATCTATAAAGCTAAGTCCAGAAGATCAGCCCACAACCAGATGTTGCTGACATCTCGTTTGGAATGATTGACATTTGGATACAGTTTGAAAGCTGGCACGTGGAACAGCTGCTGCTACTGGGGAATGCTGCTCATCAGGGTGAAAGATGAACTAATATAACAATATTGCCCTTTGGCATCCCAGCAAAGATAGAACAGACTGCTCGTGAACACACAGACATTTAGAAATCAACATCAAGTATTGGGAAAATATTTACCAAATGAAAGATTTATGTCCTTACTGTATCAGTCAGACTCTTCTCAGATGCCATTTTGAAGTTCAGATTTATGTTTCAGAACACTCCATGGAATGATATGATCTCATATTGAAACTGATTCCTAGTTTTTGTCATGATCTTTTGATAAAACTATAGTAGATAATATCTGGATCATCTTGGAAAGGCTTGGTGTTTTCTAGATATGGCTTAATTCCCAGATGGCACATCTGAAGGTGCTAGAGTGGGTTGGGGAAAGTGGATCTACATAATTCAGGAACTGCTACTTAATATACACATGTAGTGCCATAGGTATATGTCTCATTTTATTCCCACAACTGTCATGAGGTATGTTAAGTTGAGAAAGAGTAACTTGCTCAAAACCATCCAGTGTACTTCCATGGTAAAGAGTTGACTCGAATCTGAATCTTGCATAGTCTGGGTCCAACATTCAAACACTAGATCACCCTAGTTACAGCTTGGTTTCCCCTCTCAGTTCCTGCCTTTGAAAATGCAATGTTAATCTAAGAATATTGATTTTACAGCAGAAATGCA
>NW_015425525.1:0-1284 GCF_001527695.2 Protobothrops mucrosquamatus | reverse complement strand
GACTGATTCACAAGTGCATCCTGGCATTATCTGGGTTCCCAGGCTGAAAGGCAAGCAGGATAGACTAATTTCCATCACCAAAGGTCTCTGCAACAGACTGCTAGTTTTCAAGATGAGAGAAGGGTGTGATCTCATTGGAATCTAGGTAGTTCATGGCATCGCCATCTTTTGAAGAGTCACATGGAGAGAGATGTGACATCCAATATCTAAGCGGTTGCCAAAAAGAAGAGGGAATCAACCTGTTCTCCAAAGCACCAGAAGGCAGGACAAGAAGCAATGGATGGAAACTCATCAAGGAGAGAAGCAACCTGGAACTAAGGAGAAATTTTCTAACAGTTAGAACAATTAATCAGTGGAACAACCTGCCTCCAGAAGTTGAGGATGCTCCAACATTGGAAGTTTTTAAGAAGAGATTGGATAACTGTTTGTCTGAAATGGTGTAGGTTTCCTGCCTGAGCTGGGGTTGGACTAGAAGACCCCCAAGGTCCCTTCCAACTCTGTTGTTCTGTTATTTTCATTTGCAGCTTTGGAGAAAAGTATGGGAATAAGGACATGGAAGATGTCATTTTATGCTAGCCCCACTTGATGGACCAGATCAAGAAATCAACTTCACACCAAGGCTAAAACTATTTTTATGGACATTACCTCTAATAACAGAAAAATCTGGCTTTGCTGTATATTTTACTCCTTCTTATAGTTTAGTCAATTAGGAGGCCGTCTCTCTAGGCCAATATGCCCAAGCCATTTCTTGTTATTGTTGTTTTGAATTTGTTATAGCCACCCACTCTAATAAACTCTGGGTGACTTATAAAATGTCATATTGAAATTCTGGATTTAAAAAAAATACTTCAGCCCCTTTTGTCCAGGTCACAGTTCCTGCATGTTTCCATCAAGGTCATTTTCTTACTGTCTGCACTTTAGATGGTAAGTAAGCTTTACGTCATTGCTGGAAATTGCCCTTAGAATGGTTCATCTTGCACCCTGCGGTATTTAGCCACCAATAAAACATAACAGCATGGGATCGCAAAGCTGAAATGAGAAAAATACAAACACCTTGTCTGGAAATATCTTATAAAGGTAGCCCCAGGAGACCAGGATGTTTTCCAGACATAAAAAACCCACACCTGTTCTAGAAAATCTATCTATCTGTCTATCTATCTATCTATCTATCTATCTATCTATCTATCTATCTATCTGTCTGTCTGTCTGTCTGTCTGTCTGTCTGTCTGTCTGTCTGTCTGTCTGTCTGTCTGTCTGTCTGTCTGTCTGTCTGTCTGTCTGTCT
>NW_015425524.1:0-1284 GCF_001527695.2 Protobothrops mucrosquamatus | reverse complement strand
CCTAGGACTCTGTTCATACGCCATCGCATTTCCCTACTGTGACCGTTGGAACGTCCGGCACACTGGGTCGGTGGCAAGGGGAAAAATCTTTCCCTATTCAAGGTGATCACCCTTGCGAGGGTCCCTCTAAAATTCTCACCCCTGTTACGGGGCTCTAAGAGTTGAAGCCTGAACCCTGATCCATCAGCCAACGCAACATGCCGGCAAGCGAGGGGTGGATCTACCACGGTTTCCCCTTTGGGGCTGCTTCTGGAGGCTGCCTAAATGCTTTGACCTCTCCTTAATCGCAATCTTCAACAAGAGACCTGCTAGCCCTTACCTTGGGAAAAAACTGCTTCATTCAAAGTCCTGTTGAATATAAAAGGTTTTCCAAAACTTTCTTTGCAAGTCAGTTATGGGAAAGACAACTTGGAAGGTGGATGAAAGGAGCCAGGTGATTCTAAGGGTCCCTTTCATGGTGCCTCCCTACTGAAGCATTCAGACCAACGGAGCTGGATGCCTTGGACACATCCCAGAATTGCACCTGTTTGTGAATATGTTTTGTAAATATCTTAAGATGTTACACGATGAGTAGGTAACCCCTTTGTAGGTCCGCTTGCAAAACTAAAATCAAGACTCTCGACCCCAATATTATTGTTTTACGTGTATTAAGGCGGAATTGATTGTCTTCTCTATCCCTTGGGGGCATGGGGGGGGGTCCTGATCAACTCCAAAGTGAACAGAACCCCCCCAAAAAAAAAACTTTGAAAGAAGACGACAAGAAAGAAAAGAAGAAAAAGCACCTTTTTTCAGAAAGCACCCTGGCGTGATAAATGCTTTAGCAGATGCCAGGAAGGGTAACAGCCCTGGGGCAGAAGCACCTGCCCTATAGAAAGCTCCCCCTAGAGATCCAGAAGGCCCCCACCATGGGCCCACGAAGATACAGCATTCCCCCCCTACAGGATTGAGTTAAGCCCACCAGCTGTGCACCAGCTGTGTAATTGTTTGGGTTGCCTGTTCAGAGTAGGTTGCTTTTGAACCCGGCGGTCCGAGGCAGAATTATTTGCATGATGAAATATATTTATGCAGGTTTGACTGTGGCAAGATGCCCGTGCTTAGATTGTGTAAAAGGGGAAGTCCATGTACATCTTTTGCGTAAAAGAATGAAGCTCATGTTTCTGGCAGGGAATCAAAGATCCCTTTATTGTAAGCTAACAAAAATGAAAGGTGAATGAGAAAGTCTTTGCGGAGCGTGTGCCGTTCGGTTGTGGCTGCAGCCCCTCTGAGGTTCCAGGCAGGATGGTG
>NW_015425523.1:0-1284 GCF_001527695.2 Protobothrops mucrosquamatus | reverse complement strand
TAGCTGTCCTTCTCCAGGGTGGAATCAATGACAGTTTATTTAGAGCTAAGGTTCTCCATGCCACACTGAACAGTTCAAGAAGCTTTGCAAGCTTTTAAATCTTGAAAGAAATACATTTGAGAAGACATTTTGAAGACAGTCATTTTATAAGAGGATTTTTTTTTGTTTTCCCCATTTGTGTGTATTTCAAGAAAAAGAAGTTTTATTGGATCTGAATTCTGTAAACTGTCAAAAAAAGAGGAGATTATTATTCTAGGCAATATAAAGAAACTTGAATGTAATTCATTCTCACATCATAATAATTCAGGGAAGAGTTCTGAGGCTTAACTCAGCAATACATTTTAATAAAATGTATTGCATCTGATAACTAAAAAGGGATTGGAAATATCTATATAAATAAAAATGTAAATGTTCGTTTGTTCAAAATCTTAAATCTCCGAAAGTTCTTCACCAATTGCTTTGAAATTTTGACACAATGTTGCATTCAAATACGCGTGTGTTTTTATATACCTACTATTATATAGATGTAACACCTGTGACAGGTAAAAACATGCTTTTTTTGAAATTGGTTGAAAAAGTATTTCCCAATATTCAAACCAATTATAAGAATCACGATTGGCTGAGTGAATGAGCTATTCTTGTGGTCAAGAACAAAGACGTCTACGAACTTAACAATATTATTCAGTCTAACATTCAAAGCGAGGCAGTCACATACAAGTCCGTCGACACTGTTGTGGAAGCAGATGAAGCGGTTAATTATCGAATTCACTTGATCTGCCAGGGATGCCACCGCACGTACTGCAATTGAAAATCGGCATGCCAATTATCATGTTGCGAAATATGAACCAGCCAAAGCTTTGCAACAGCACGTGGCTTGCAGTAAAAAAATTAATGAGCAACGTCGTAGAAGCAACAATCTTGACAGGACCTTTCAAAGGTGAAGATGTCCTCATTCCTCGCATTCCAATGATTCCAACGGATATGCCATTTCAATTTAAGAGATTGCAATTCCCAATTCGATTGGCGTTTGCAATCACCATCAACAAAGCTCAGGGCCAATCTTTAGAATTGTGCGGTTTAGATCAAGACACGGATTGCTTCTCACATGGACAATTATATGTTGCGTGTTCTAGAGTCGGCAAACCAGACAATCTCTATATCTGCACAGACAATGGAACAACAAAAAATATTGTATACCCACAAGCATTGTGAAATTAAACATATTACAAATGTGCGCTTTCTCTTTTCTTTCTTTTCCATTTAACCAGACTGAGCCACAGCAAC
>NW_015425522.1:0-1284 GCF_001527695.2 Protobothrops mucrosquamatus | reverse complement strand
ACAACCCAACTCCCTTCTAGCACTGATGATATTACCTACTTTGGTAAAGAAATGTCTGCAAGAAAACCACCAAGCTTAGAGAGCATCAAGGACCCCATAGTCCTCCCCCTCCCCTTCCCCCTGCCCCTCCTTCCTCCCTCCTCCTCCTCCTCTCCTTTTTACTTCCCCTTCGACAAGCAATTCAAAAGCAAAGCAACACAACACAATCCACTCAACCCAAACATTGTGAGGCTTAACGTTGCAACTGTGAAAGAAACAAACTCCTGGGGCTTCCAATTGGCAGGGGCCTGCCTCCCATTCAACTGCATTCAGCCTCTGCTTCTATTCACCTGCTTTTGGCGTTAACAGGAGAGAAAAATTGCTGGAGCACCTGTAGACCACCAGTATGGATATTATGCACAGCGGCTGTTTTTACACTTGTAACATCTTGTCGACCCTGGAAGGTACAGCTGTTTACACTTGTAAGAGTGTCAGATAAACAAATGCTGATTTTTTTTTCCAGAAGTAGAATGAGAACTGATCTATGGTTGGCTTAACTCTCAGAATTTGCAAACTTCAAAGAAAAAAATTAAAAATAAAACTAAGAACAATTAAGGACAATAGCAAATTTCTGTTCATGTTATCAGTTGGAAGAAAACTCACCACAAGGGAAACTTGCTAACTGGAGAGATGGAAAACATTTAGAACATAGAGCAATGGTGGCGAACCTATGCCAGAGGCGGCACTCAGAGCCCTCTCTGTGGGCACGTGTGCTGTCGCCCCAGTCCTAGGCCTTCAGCTGGGTTTTATAAAAGCTTTTCGCTTTAGGCCTCCGCCGCCAAGTGCAAAAAAAAAAAAAAAAAAAGGTTCAATCAGTCAATTTCAACTTCTCGCGGGGAAAAAAATATCTTGCCAAGTTGGAATTGATTGATTGAACTTTTTAGTCCCATCCAGTCTGCCGTTACCACCGCAGCCACGCCAACCCAATGGCCTATACCCACCCAATTTGCCATGCCCACCCAATGGGCCACGCCCACCCAATTGGCCACGCCCAACCAATGGACCACACCCAGCCAATGGGCCACACCTAATAATTTAATTTAATTTAATAATTTAATTTATATACCGCCCTTCTCCCGTAGGACTCAGGGCGGTGCACAGCATATTAAAACAGACAAACAAAATACATCAAAGAACAAAAAAAAACCCCATAAAACCAAATTAAAAGCCAAATATTCGAAGCTGTGTGTCAATTAAAATTTTCTTAAAATCATCCCTACCTAAAATCCTCCCTAGGTCAGGTCC
>NW_015425521.1:0-1284 GCF_001527695.2 Protobothrops mucrosquamatus | reverse complement strand
TTCTGATGTAAATGTCTATAAAATTGCTTTTGAACTGCAAGTTGATTGGGTGCATAAACCCCTATTATTAAACACTTTCTTCCATTTAAATTTATTTCCACAAATAAATATCTTCCTTCTTTATCAGCTTCTTTTAAAACAGGTGAAAGATGCCTTTTAATATACATTGCAACCCCAGCTCTCTTTTTTAAGGCAGATGTAGCAAACAGATCTCCAAGCTTAGAGTTCAATAATAGTTTTTGATCTTTAGCCACAATATGAGTCTCTTGTAAACATATAATGTCATTATTAAAATGTCTTAAATAGTGAAAAATCTTGCGTCTTTTGTGGGGAACATTAAGTCCACCTACATTCCATGATATTAACTTACACATTAGGAGATTTTATTCCACTGACAAGACTAGCCGCATATGATTTCACAAAGACCTTAGGACGAGCGCCGCCTACTGGCTGCGAAACAGAAACATAAATCTTTTATCACAATATCAACCAAAGAGAATAAAACTAAACAAAACATTCACGGATGTGTCCGGTGTCCCCCTCCCGCACCACCCTCTTCCACTTACACACTCCTTCCTCCTCCCATTCTACCACGACTCCTCCTTCCTCCCTCTTCTCTACTTCCCTTCCTCCCTCAACCATCCCGTCTTGTGCAGTTGGGGTATCACCGGGCACCTCCTTAAAAAAATCATACATATAAATCTATAATACAAACCTACCCTTTCCCCCCCTCCCCCCCAGGACTTCCCAAAGCTAATCTAGGAAATAAACACACAATAATCCAAATCTATTCAAAACTACTCATTATTACTACACACTAGTATAAACTTGCTATGACTCTAAAATAACATTAAAATACATACAATTTTTTTAAAATATATCAATATTTCATATACATATTTTTATTCAAAATTTTTAATCAAAAGCTACATAATAATTTTTCAATTCATACTTTCTCTGAATATAATCTATCCATCTTCTCCACATTGAGATAATTTTTTCCTGAGAGTGATCCTTCAGGTACGCGGATATTTTTGCCATCTCTGCAAAATATGATACTTTCTGTCTCCAATCATCCATAGTTTGTAACATCTTTTTTTTCCAATTTTGAGCGACTAAGGTCCTTGCTGCTGTTATACAATACAACATCAGTTTCATTTCTTTTTGATCCAAATTGTCCATAATACCCAATAAAAATAACTGCGGTGTAAATTTTATCTTTTTCTTAAAAATCTGTTGAATATTCCACCAAATCTTAATCCAAAAGGCTTTAACATCCCTACA
>NW_015425520.1:0-1284 GCF_001527695.2 Protobothrops mucrosquamatus | reverse complement strand
ACCTATGGGTCGCGACCCCATTTGGGGTCGATCGACCATTTCACGGGGGTCGCCAAGCAAGGCTGTCCGCCATTTTTTCCCCTTTTCCGGCGGGTGCCTTACCTCCCTTGGGCTGGGCCAGCTGGTGGTCGGCCTGCTCCGTCTCTGCCGCTTGCCAGCTACGCCTCGGCCGGCGCAGGGGGCGGAACCACGCATGCGCAGCGCTCCCGGGCAGGGAAAGTCCTCGACTTACGACCGGTTGGGTAGTCCTCGACTTACGACCGGTTTAGTCCTCGACCTACGACCGGTTTAGTCCTCGACTTACGACTGGTTGGGGTCGTGGCATTAAAAAGGTTGAGAACCACTGGTCTAAGGGCTATTGCTATCTCTAGGAGGAGGAAGTAAAGACATGTTTAGTTTAGTTTAGTTTAGTTTATTTGAATTTATATCCCGCCCTTCTCCTTGCGGACTCAGGGCGGCTGACAATCAATTTAAAATACACCAAAAACAATTACAAAATTTAAAATTAGTTAAAAAGAAATATTTAAATATTGTCTAATTAAAATATGATTAAAACCCCTCTAAAAATTACCCTAGGCCAGTCCCGCGAGCTGGAACAACCACGTCTTGAGGGCGCGGCGGAAGGAAGGGAGATCAGGGATCACCCTGATCTCTGGGGGCAGTTCGTTCCAGAGGGTGGGAGCTCCCACAGAGAAGGCCCTCCCCCTTGGGGTCGCCAGCCGGCACTGTCTGGCCGACGGCACCCTGAGGAGACCCACCCTGTGGGAGCGTACCGGTCTATGGGAGGTAATCTGTGGACCTGAACATGGCACGGGTGATCCACAGAGGAGACAGATCATCTGTTTGATGTCCATTCTGTTTTTGCAGCAGGCTCTCCTCCCTGTTGAAAAAGAAATACAACCACACTTTCCTTAAAGGAGGCTACCTTTTGCATCTGCATGACTGACTGTTCCTCAGTATTCCTCCACAGACCAGTTAACCACATAGAACTATAGGTGATTAACTCTAATTAGCTTGTTGTTTAGTACACTAATAGGAAGCGACTTTTTTCAAATGTGAGTAAAATGTGCCCCCACTACATTCTAGGTTCTCAACCTGTGGGTCGGGACCCCATTTGGGGTCGATCGACCATTTCATGGGGGTCGCCAAGCAAGGCTGTCCGCCATTTTTTTTGTCCGCCATTTTTTCCCCCTTTTCCGGCGGGTGCCTTACCTCCCTTGGGCTGGGCCAGCTGGTGGTCGGCCTGCTCCGTCTCTGCCGCTTGCCAGCTATGCCTCGGCCGGC
>NW_015425519.1:0-1284 GCF_001527695.2 Protobothrops mucrosquamatus | reverse complement strand
TGATTTTATTGGCTTCTTGTGTTACTTAATCCTCTTTAAGCATATATTGCCTCAACAATTGTCTGGGTTCTGTAACCAGATTCCTGATTCCAAAATGATGAGCAGTTTTCCTAGGAAGCATTGAAAGCAAAAGACCTGTTGCCTGTATAATATGCAAAGACTGAAGTGTTTGCCCATATAGATTTTCTCAGAAGCCCAAAATTTTTCCATAACATGACATCTACTTCAATAAGCTAGAAAACTAACATTGTCTATTTACAGTGTTGCTGTTCATAGTCATCTTGCAGTTCCTGTTGAAATGCAGTGCCCACTGCATTTCTCTTATCTTTCATCTTTTTCCTCTTTGATTCTACATTTAGTAGCTATTTCATGTGCTCTGTTGCTTTGTTCTTCTGAAATAATTTTGATGAATGAGTCTATCCTATATTATTTTTATTGTAAGTCTTCTTTAGAAATATTTATAGAAAGTTGCCTGTGATTAGCATCATCTATTTTCCTTTTAAATGAACGTGGCATTTCCAAAATTTGGGAAATCATATACTTGAATTTTCCTGTGTGAAAAGATAAAACTAAAGCAGCAGGAGAGGAGAGCAAACATGATAGTGGTTTGGCTCTAGGCTGATTATTTTCTTTTGATCTAAAGGAACGGCATCATTCCTGCAGTCTAACGTGGAAGGAGCAATCAAAAAGTAGGAGTAGCTTTGTTTAATTTGAAGGTCTGGCTTAAAAATCCTAAGTGGTTTGCCTTCCCATGTAGTGTTGGTGTTTGAGTCATGGTATGTGGGTGTACTTTTAATGTACTATCATTTATACTAATTTTTCTGGTCTTTTCTGCCTTAGATAATTGAATTGCCAAACTCTACAATGAGTCTTATCTTATAATGTAGTAAGAAACAGTTACATTCTATAAAAAACTTGCAATATATTCTCAGCAACAAGTGATCTAGTTTTCATCTGTAGTTTAAAATTTGATCTGACTATGAAATATATAGTAGCAATTAATCAGTTATGGACGTTATCTCTCTCTGTGTTATATGATAAGGTCAATACACACACACACACACACACACACACACACACACACACCTGTGTTGCAATATTCTATACAATGTATCAATGCTTATTGCTAAGTACTTTCTCAAACAAAAGCTAGCCTACGTGACCAACAGCTAGGTCACGTATGCCTAAGGTGACTTCCTCATTTCCTAAAGGGCACAAAAAAGACCGTATATGGTAGTAAGGAAATGTTCCCCTCCTCCTGAGATGTAACCACTCCCATACCTG
>NW_015425518.1:0-1284 GCF_001527695.2 Protobothrops mucrosquamatus | reverse complement strand
TAGCAGTTCAATGACATGACCAAAAATCCCTGATCTCAATCCACATTGATGATAAACAACACCAATTTGATTGGGAAGGAACAAAAATTATTGAGCATGCCAACACCTGCCACACACGTGAATTTACTGAGGCCTGATATTCCACCAAAAGAGCAATGGACAAGCATATTGATAATAATAATAATAATAATAATAATAAATAATAGTAGTAGTAGTAGTAGTAGTAGTAGTAGTAGTAGTAGTAGTAGTAGTAGTAGTAGTAAAGTTGGAAGGGACCTTGAAGTTCATCTAGTCCAACCCTCTGCTCAGGCAGGAAACCCTATACCATTTCGGACAAATGGCTGTCCAGTCTCTTCTTAAAAACTTCCAGTGTTGGAGCATTCACCGCTTCTGGAGGCAGGTTGTTCCACTGGTTAATTGTTCTAACTGTCAGGAAGTTTCTCCTTAGTTCTAGGTTGCTTCTCTCCTTGATTAGTTTTCACCCGTTGCTTCTTGTCCTGCCTTCAGGCGCTTTGGAAAATAGCTTGACTCCCTCTTCTTTGTGGCAGCCCCTGAGATATTGGAACACTGCTATCATGTCCCCTCTCGTCCTTCTCTTCATTAAACTAGACATACCCAATTCCAGCAGCCTTTCCTTATATGCTTTAGCCTCCAGTCCCCTAATCATCTTTGTTGCTCTTCTCTGTACTCTTTCTAGAGTCTCAACATCTTTTTTACATCGCAGTGACCAAAACTGGATGCAGTATTCCAAGTGTGGCCTTACCAAGGCATTGTAAAGTGGTATTAACACTTCACGTGATCTTGATTATAGTCTAGAACATTGATATGTTGGATCTAGATCCAACATATCAATATGTAAGAAACCAGACCATTCAAAGTACCAATCAACAAGAGAACCAATCAGCTGCTCAGAATTCAAATATATATCCTAATAAACAACCCATCGCATGATCAACTGACCACACTGGCACACAAGACATTTATGAGCTAAGGAGAATAGGACAAAAAAATCCTGCTGATAATGTTACCTAGTTTGGTAATGAAATGTTCAGAAATTATATTAAAATAAGCTTGGAGAACAAACTGCAGCCAAAATCTAAATCCTGAGCTACAAGTATTTTTTATTATTTCATATATTACCTTTATTATATAATTTCTGTAAATCAATAGAGACCAAATAAATTTTCACATTCATGCACTTCTCAATGACTTGCTAAAGGTAAAAATATGCACTATCCACATACTGCCCAGCAAAGAGCCATAAAGTACTTCCCAGTTTTTGCT
>NW_015425517.1:0-1284 GCF_001527695.2 Protobothrops mucrosquamatus | reverse complement strand
GAGAAAGAGGAAAGAGAGGGAGAGGAAAGAGGCATAAAATAATTCATTTACATTTAATTGTAATGGTTCAAAGAATGTTCGGAAAAATGTTCGGCCCTCCAGCACGTTCACTTCATCCAATCTGGCCCTCTTTGAAAAAAGTTTGGACACCCCTGGTATAGGGTTTCCTGCCTGAGCAGGGGGTTGGACTAGATGACCTTCAAGATCCCTTCCAACTTTACTATTATTATTATTATTATTATTATTATTATTATTATTATTATTATTATTATTATTATTATTATTATTATTATTATTATATTACATGACCATTGCAGCCATCTCTGTAGTCATATGATCAAAATTCAGATGTTTGGCAACTGGTATGTGGCCTTTTGACGAGCAAAGTCGAGGCGGAAACCAAATTCCCTTAACAACTGTCTTACTAACTTAACTGCAGGAGTTTACTTAACAACTGTGCGGTTGATGTGGATTCTGAGGGGTTCGTAGGCCGATGTGTCCGTTGATGGAATTGCTTGTGAAGTGCCAGGCTTTGACGAAGTCACGAGCGTGGCGGGCGGGAGGTAGCATGGCCGATGATTTTTACTGTTGCTCCCATCAAACCGGTGTCGGTGTGGGTAGAGATTATGTACGCCGCCAAGGGACAAAGGAGCCATACACTGAAAATGTGCAGGTGGACCTTGTCTAAACCTCTTTATTTTATCCGCAGCTGACCAACGTCACCATGCACATCTCGTTCACGGTAGAACGGAGCTTCGAGATCCAGAATCAGAGGGCGGCGTTTGTGCAAGTGTACGACTATTACGAAGGTGAGCTCGGAATATGCGGCTGTGGGTTCTGAATTCGATCCCGCACCACCGCCAACGTGTCCTCCCTGAGGACTCCAAAGCCAAATCCCGAAAGGTGGTGTTCTGTCCCCCGTCCGACTCACACACCCCAACCAGTCAGCCGAGGGCTAAAAGACTGCTCAGCACTGCCAAACACAGATAAACACTTGGCAGCAACTCCGTGGCTGCCTGCCAAGACCTTTACTGATAACTCACAGTACAAATACAAATCAAGTCCAGGATAATTCTGGAGTGCTGCAACAGAAGATTCAGTATTGTTCGTCACAAGAGTTTCAAACGGCACACCCCTTGCTTATATAGCCTGTGGGGTGTGGCCCAGTGACTCAGCTGAAATCTCTGGCACGACGTTTTAGCTGCTGCGCACGTTTGTCCCTCCGACGCTGGCGTGGATCCAGCCAAGACGTATCCTCCTCAGAGTCCGACACACCTGGCTCCT
>NW_015425516.1:0-1284 GCF_001527695.2 Protobothrops mucrosquamatus | reverse complement strand
CAGACTGAGCGGCGCCAGCCTTGTGCGCATGCGCAAGGCGGGAAAAGCCCGCCTCATGATTGGTTGAACTTGCCCGGGGATCAGAGGGTATAAATAGAGGCCTGCGTGCCTCTGCTCGGGTTGTTCGTAGAGTGGAGCAAACAATAAAGACTTGTTGGAGATGATTCGTCTCAAGCGCCATTATTCCCAGGACTTAACACTGGCGACGAAGGTGGGATACAGTCTCTACAGCTAAGAAAAGCTAGAAAACTCACCCAAAGAAGTCCGGGAAAGAAACGGCGTGGAAGTCAGCGTTATCCTGCCAGTACGAAATCGCTGGAGGGTGCGTGCGACTGAAGGAGAAGAGAACTTGATCATCGATCATGGATAAAGTCGGGCAATTAGAGGAATTTGACGTATCGCACCCCGAGAGGTGGGAATCTTACGTGGCAAGAGTCGAGACGTATTTTCGCATAAACCAGATTCGAGAGGAAGGCTTAAAGGCTGCCACATTGCTGTGTGTTTGTGGGCTAGACGCCTTTGAGATCGCCGAAAGCTTAATCTCCCCAGACTCGTTGGAAACGGTATCGTACTCTGACCTCAAGAAAACTTTAAAGGAACACTTCCAGCCCAAGCAATCAGTCATGGCTTGGAGGCACACATTTCAACAGAGAGATCAGCGAGTCGGAGAATCAGCAAAAGACTACGTTGCGGCCTTGAGAAGAGCAGCTAAACCGTGCGACTTCAAGGACTTATAAGAAAGACTTCGCGATCGCTTTGTATGCGGGCTGAGAAACACAGAATTGCAGCAGAGACTGTTCGCCAGGGAAGATGTTTCCTTCCAAGATGCTCTGCGAGAGGTTTCGGCTGAAGAAGCTGCCGGCGGGGCAGTCAAGAACATGCGGCCCAAGAGAAACGCTCCTGAGACCGCCACTATTCACAAGGAAGACGTGCGCGAGGAGTCGGACGAAGATCCTGAAGAAGAGGTGGATAAGCTTTACCAAGCTGCTGGAAGAAAGTCCAAGGATCGTCAGGACAAGGGCCCAGCTGAGGTTCGTTGCCTCGGATGCGGTGGTCGCCACAAGCAAGCAGAATGCCGGTTCCACTCCGCCATTTGCCGAGCGTGCGGGAAGAAGGGCCACATCGCTGCGGTCTGCCTGGGTCGACAGAAGGTACAACCGAAGGAAGAATTGAATCTGAAAGGTACCAGGGTGCCCAGCCAAAACAGGGTGGGGTTCTGTGCAACACGCCAGAACATTTTAAGAATAGGCACACACAAACCCCTTAAAAAGAAACTAACACTTA
>NW_015425515.1:0-1284 GCF_001527695.2 Protobothrops mucrosquamatus | reverse complement strand
TTCTTTGCCTTCATTATTGAATTACAAAATTCTGATGGCAAGGATTCTTTATGGCATAACAGCAGCCATAAAATTGGAAGAAAGTGCTTAGTCTGGGGCGAAGGAATGAGTGGAAAGTGTGAATATCCATAGGTGATTGAATTCCTAATTGACATTTCAATTGCTTTCTTGGATCTGCAAGGCAAGTTCAATATCCATAAGAATAAATTTCAAATATGTAAAGATTAGGATTGTATCCCCCCCCCCCACAGAAGCTAATAATTTCCGTGTCACTCCAAAGGCATACAATTCAGCATGTTTCTTTTAATAATATAAGAGGGGAAAAAAGGCCACAGATCCACGAGACTGCTAGTCTCTGCGAGCCCAAAATTTATATCAGGGTTGCATTATTTATAAAACTGAAAACTGGATAAAGAATAAACATTAATATCATGGTTTCTGGTAATACGAGAAAATCATTAAATCACCTAACTGACTAATCTGAGATTAGGGTCAAACAGATTGCAAGTATATCCCTAAGACAATTTTTAAAAACAATGGGGAAACTTATTTGGGAATAAATCTAAGGTAATGTAAAATATGCAACTATGGCATTTAATTTTTTTTAAAAGACATGGATGAATCTGGTTTTTTTCCCCAAAAGTTGCTAACGCAGGTTCTTCGTTATTAACTATGCTTCTGTGACAACTATGGATATGTTTTAGCAACCTATAAAGGACCATAGGTTCCTTGCACGTACATACATACACAAACACAAACACACACAAAAACACACACACAGTTTGTTTCTTAATTTCTGGATTTCCTAGAAATATGGCATGAAGCATGTGCAAAGTTTAATTGCTTAATCAAAAGAGCAACTACTGCGATAGTTTGCAGCGTATCATGCAATGTAACCACACACACACAATCCTCCCCCACACACAGTGAATTGTAAAATGATTCATTTCCCCAGATAGATTAAAAAATAGGGACCCACTGTTTTTGTAAAGCACTATGTATAATATGGTAAAAATCAGAGGGAGTTTTTTTTTTTAAAAAAATAGCCATTAATAAACAGAATTCTTTACCTCTGAAGAAATTGTCCTCCAGGACTCTCTGGTGTGATTTTTTTAACCTAATGAAGAAAGTATAAAGAAAAGAAGTAAGCAAAATCGAATGTACATGGATATGGTTTAATTGCTATTTTACCCAGAGTAACTTGTTGTGAAACTGGAGACAGGAAGGAAGGAAGGAAGGAGGGAGGGAGGGAGGGAGGGAGGGAGGGAGGGAAGGAAGGAAGGA
>NW_015425514.1:0-1284 GCF_001527695.2 Protobothrops mucrosquamatus | reverse complement strand
TAACCACTTTATTTTGTGAAAGTGCCAAAACCTTTCACAGGTTAACCTGCAAGGATGGCATATAACAGTTTTAATATTCTCCCTCAGAAAGGCTCCAGGTCCAAGATTTAAAGATTAAATAATTTAAAAACAAATTCATAATGTTGCCTATCACAGACTGATACAAATAGAGTCCTTAAATGAGTCAATATGTGTAAAACAAGGTGCTGGGTAGCTAGCAATAGTATGTTGGTTTGTACTGCTATCAGTGAAAGCTACATGTGGCAGGAATGTGATTAAGGCTGATATTCTATCTTTACAGTTTGATTAACTAAAGCTCTGATGATCAATATTTATAGACCAATGTGCTGATAACTTTGGCATATGAAAGATTGTTACATGTAAGAGGAGTAACTGCTCAGAGTTTCTTGCAGTCTACATTAATTTATAATAATAATAATTTGGAAGGGTCTGTCAGATCTGAATGAATGTCTTCTGATCTGGAGTAAAGTTGATGAATGTATGAAGGCAAAGGAACATGCAACTTTAACGATGGTAGGTTAAATTCATCTAGGTTGTTACAAAAATGTAGGAACACATAGACAGGTAATAGTGGCATCTTATGCTCCAGTGAATAATGATAACAGAAGAAACATGAAATATTGACAAAAGTGGCTTAGCTCTGAATGAAGGGGAAAATTATTTTGACAGAAATGAGCATGACATGAATGTGTGTGAGAGAAGTAGACATCAAAGTTGGAGGAAGTAGGAGAATGAGAATGGGATTGTACTGGGAACATTTGCTTAGTCGGTTTTGAATCCATGATTCAACATGTTCATCCACATAGATCAAAAAGAAATGAATTAAAAGACATGATTGACTTGATAGTTTATGAATGAATGAGAGAATGAATGAAAGGTATATTACGTGAACACAAGATAAATTATTTGATACTGTCAGAAATGCATCCTGGGAACCGAAGAAAATTTGAATGAAGGTGTAAGGAAGAGAACATACAAGTCCTGGATGAATAGAAGGGTAATAGAAGGGGAACACATCTGATTTGCAGATCACACTAAACTGGTAGGAATAGCCAACACCTCAAAAAATAGGCTCAAGATTCAGATGGACCTTGACAGACTTGAACATTGGGCTTATCTAACAAATTGAAATGCAATGGTAAGAAGAGTAAGGTTTTACACTTATGTGAGAAAAAATAAAATGTACAGGTACAGATTAGATGAAACCTGGCTCAATAACAGTAACTGTGAAAGAGATCTTGTAGTCCGAGTGGACAAGCACTT
>NW_015425513.1:0-1284 GCF_001527695.2 Protobothrops mucrosquamatus | reverse complement strand
AGGGGGGGGGGGGGGGGCTTTTGTGGAGATGAAAGGATAATATAGTGTGGCACTTACTCATTAAATAAAATTGAAAATACCTCAGCATGCTGCATGAGCAGATTTCTGGCTTTGTGTTTTGTGTCATGCCATGGCTTTTTACTATTTTGGTTTGTTGAATAAACCATATTGACAGATAGGCACGTAACTCTAAGGCATTTACCATATATGGTAAGCCAGTACTACAATATCAGGATTATGTGATGCATAAATGCAGATATTGTCATTTATGCAATTGTTATTAAGGTTTACAGAATAAATCATGGTTGAAACATAGCAATTATTTTGGCCTGGTTGGCTTGAAAAGATAGTGGTATTTTCTCTACAACCACCAAACTTTCTATGATATCTAACCAAGAGGCATATTTTAACAATTCCCAGCCAACAATCCCCTTAACAATAGCTGTTATGAGCCACAGTTCAGAATATGACTCTGACCTTGAATCTGACAGTGTTGCTCCATCTGAGTCTCTGCTTCAGAAATGTCAGCCTTTGGACCCACTAAGCAAGGAGTCAATTGAAAATGATCAGCCACAGGCATCTCCTGTTCAGCTGGAGCAGTCAGATGAGCAAGGCACAGCCCTCCGTTCTCAGGTCTAGATGCCTAAAGAGGTGAGCAGAACAATGCTCCTCAACGAGACTCCTTGCTAGGCAAAAAGCGAGGCAATAAATGATTGCAACCAGCTGTCAGCAGACAGATTTGGGAAGCTGTTTTGCTTGCAGTCTTTATTGGAGATAATTGTTGGCTTTCCAGCTCATGATTCTTTTTCCTGCTTCTTGCTTGTGACTCTTTGATTCTTGAACTAGATGATTACCTGATTTGGCTTTTTGTGACTCTTGGATTGTATTTGGACTATTGTATTTGGACTATACTATTTATTCTTGGACTATAAATGATGCTTTTTTTTTTAGGTAAGCACTCTCTGAAAGGCATTTAAATTACATTCCTGTCTGATAGTAGTAATTACTTCGAGTTTCTGAGTATTGTGGCTGTGGGTGTTTCTGTTTGTAACCTTGAAAGAAAACAATGACAAATAAACAGCCCAGAAAACATGGACTATTTTATTGAACATATGGTACATTCACATATTTCAGTAAAAAGGAACACAGGGGTAAAATATAAAACATAGAATATAAAATCTTAACAGGAAGATTACAAATGTATATTTAAGTTGAATATATATATATATATATATATATATATATATATATATATATATATATATATATATATATATATATATA
>NW_015425512.1:0-1284 GCF_001527695.2 Protobothrops mucrosquamatus | reverse complement strand
GCAAACCAAAAGCTGACCGGGATCAGACATAGCGGTGCCAGCCTTGTGCGCATGCGCAAGGCGCGAAAATGGTCAGTTCCTATTGGTTAACACTGTCTGGGTCTAAGGCCCTATAAAAGGCCTGCGTGCTTTTGCTGCTTGCTTGGTCGTAGGAGAAGGTTAATAAAAGGCTTGTTGCTTCACCATGTGTCTTCGTCAATTGCCAACGGCATGCGACGTCTGCTCCCTTCTTTGGCTTTTGTTACATGTTTTTGTTCATTCTGAGACTTTGCTGACTTCATCTTTGCAGTTTCGGGCTATACACTATGCTAGTATTCTGCCTTAGATATGTGTTCCTCTTTCCATTTTTTTGTACTTGTCCTTTTTGTCTTTAGTTTATCAGACAGATCTTTGTGCAACCATGCTGGTTTCTTCTTGGATTTCTTGTTTTTCTTTCTCAGTGGATTTCTGTAGAGATGTAGTAATCTTTTAGACTGTACTCAGCATGTGGTCCTCAATGGAACTGCATCTACATGAACGGAAGTGGGGTGCCCCAGGGCTCTGTTCTGGGCCCAGTGCTCTTCAACATTTTCATCAAAGATTTGGACGAGGGGATAGATGGGGAAATCATCAAATTTGCAGATGAAACGAAACTGGCAGGAATAGTCAATACTCCAGAAGATAGGATTAAGATACAGAAGGATCTTGACAGACTTGAACATTGGCGCTAACTATCAAAATGAAATTCAATGTTAAAAAAAGTAAATTTCTACATGTAGGCAAGAAAAACCAATTGCACAGGTACAGTATAGTGGTACCTTGCTCAACAGTAGTAACTGTGAGAGGGATCTTGGAGTACTAGGTTGCATTAACAGGGATAGAATCAAGTTCACGTGAAGCGCTAATATCTCTTTATAATGCCTTTGTAAGGCCACACTTGGAATACTGCATCCAGTTTTGGTTACCAAGATGTAAAAAAGATGTTGAGACTCTAGAAAGAGTACAGAAAAGAGCAACAAAGTTGATTAGGGGACTGGAGGCTAAAACATATAAAAACGGTTGCTGGAATTGGGTATGTCTTGTTTAATGAAGAGAAGGCATAGGGGTGACATGATAGCAGCGTTCCAATATCTCAGTGGCTGCCACAAAGAAGAAGGAGTCAAACTATTCTCCAAAGCACCTGAAGGCAGGACAAGAAGCAACAAATTGAGACTAATCAAGGAGAGAAGCAAACTAGAACTAAGGAGAAATTTCCTGACAGTTTGAACAATTAATCAGTGGAACAATCTTTCTCCAGAAGCTGTG
>NW_015425511.1:0-1284 GCF_001527695.2 Protobothrops mucrosquamatus | reverse complement strand
AATGGAAGTTATGCTGGTGAGGCCATTTTACTTTGAAGTGCAAATTAGTGATACAGATGGTCCTCACCTAACCTTTTGTTCAGTGACCATTAGAAGTTACAATGATCATGTGATCAAAATTTTGGTGCTTGGAAGCCTGAATGCATTTATTTTCACAGCGTGTGTCTCAATTCCCCCCCACTAGCCTATTTCCCCCCCCCTCCCAACATCTCTATCTGTTTGGCTGCTTTCAACTCCATCGCTGCCTCCAGCTGACCTTCTCTGTCTTCTTTGACTACTGAGAAGGTGCACACAGCCAAGGTAGCTCCTGGCCGTTTGCGAGGCCCTGTGCCAGGCACACCTCAGCAGCAGCCGAAGAAAGAAGACGAAGGTGGTCAGCTGGGGGTAACAAGGGTATCTGCAAAGTGCGGGGCAGTCAAAAGGATAGAATGGGGGAAAACAGGCAGGTGGGGGGTTGAAGAAGCGGAAGGTTCTCAGCTAACGATAGCATGGTTGTGGTCTAACAAATACAACCAGGACTACCAAAACTACTTTCACTAAGTGATGCGTCATGTCACGTTTCACCTAATGACCATTTAGCTTAGTGATGAAAATTCTGGTCTCAATTAGGATTACCTTTATTTCTATACTAATTTTTTAAGAGCTAACTTGAATGAAATCAAAGTATGGTTCAGAGAATATGGCAAATCAGAATTAATTTAAGTTAGTGAACAAGTCAGAAAAATCAGAAAACAAACCATAGTTTCTATCCCTAATTTGTTCTGAGAACAAGCCTTTGATTTGGATGACACAGCTCCCCTTACTTGTTAATCTTAATACAGTGATAGGAAGAACGAGTGGGAATAATCAGTACATTGTTCAATAATATTCAAGAAATTAGAATATTACCTGAACACATTTTGGGATATTTCTTTTTTTAGGGTAAAACTGTACTTAACTACTCATTTAGCAATCGCAACTGGGACTGACAACTTCGTAGGCAAACTGTCACTAAATCTATTTATGATCTTACTTCAGTTTTCCTTTGCTTTACAGACCTGTAAATTCGTTGCTAAGTTACTTTTTCATCACAATTATAACTGCCCAAGACTACCTGTCTTTCTGCCTGACAATTAAAAGTATCATTAAATCAATCTAGGACTAGAAATTTAACAAAAAATGAATATGATAATCAATAATTCACTAGGTTTTTCTTGGATTGCATCCCTTTACAAAGTGATAATATTGCAAGCAAACAAGAATAACAGAAAGCAATGCAAAAATATCTTAAAGTTTTGAAGGTAT
>NW_015425510.1:0-1284 GCF_001527695.2 Protobothrops mucrosquamatus | reverse complement strand
TCCTGATTTGGAGAAATACTACCAGGCTATAGTACTAGTATGGGTAAGGGACTGGATATTACTAAAGAACAGAAGATTATTATGCCTAGAAGGCCATGATCTACAAATAGGATGGCATGCTATATTATGGGACCATAAATATAAAATACATAAATATTTTCGAAGGCACTATATTAGAAAAGCTCTTATTGATGTATGGTCAAAAATTTGGCAACCAAATTACACTCAGGTACCAAGTTGGATCTCATCGTTAGAAATGCATGTGCATCCAAAATTTATCCAATTAGATAGGATCATAACATATAAAAATATTTTAGATGAAAGAGGGGAATTGAAATCCAGGAAAACCCTCCAGGATGAAGGGATAGATCTAGAATGGTGGGCATACCTGCAGCTATAGGCGAGATATTGGAAAGATAAAAAAGAGTTAGGCATTAAATTAGAACCGATAGAATTGGATAAAATAGTATTGGGATCAGAGGACAAAATGAGTAAAAAACTATACTATTATTTGTTAGATTTGGCAATGTATGAAGAACAAGTAAAAGTAACTATGTTAAAATGGAGTAAGGATTTTGGTTTAAACTTCGATCTGCACATCTGGCAAGAATTATGGGCAAGAAATAAGAAGCTTACTCTGGCCACCTCTTACAAAGAAAACCTCTACAAAACGTTTTACAGATGGCATCTCCCGCCCATAAGATTAACTAAAATGGGTCCCAACATTTCTTCTAAATGTTGGAAATGTAATCTGGCAATTGGAACATACTATCATATGTGGTGGGAGTGCCCGCGAGCTTGTGATTTTTGGACTAAGGTTAAAGAATGGTTGGAAGAAATACTAGAGCGAGAGTTAGAGTTAAAACCAGAATTTTTCCTATTAGGTATAACAACGCAGAAGTATGGCAAAGGCATACTCTATTTGATGCTACACATTCTAATGGCTTCCAGATTGGTTTATGCTCAAAATTGGAGGAATAAGGGAATTCCAACGGAAGAAGAAATCCTGTATACAATTTTATCATGTGCAGAGATGGACAGGCTTACAATGGCTATGAAAGATAAGACAGAACTGGAATATTTCAAAATCTGGGACAAATTTTATCGCTGGTATGAATCAAGGAGAACCGCTCGGATCTTAAGCTAACGATAGGATTGAAACATACATATAATTGTACATATAATTGTATATATAATTGTATTGTGTAGAAGAATGAGGTTTATATAGAGGTTAAGGATGATGTATTAAGCTTTTGTATCACGAGAAACAAATTGTTAGGAATA
>NW_015425509.1:0-1284 GCF_001527695.2 Protobothrops mucrosquamatus | reverse complement strand
TATGGTTCCTTCTCAGTCTCCTCTAGGGGGGGAGGAGGAATGGGAAATGCATTCTGGGAATCAAACTCAACAGCCAACGATGGCTGTGGGGAGTGAAGCGGGTACTCAACACCCAACCTCCACAGGTGCTTCAGGTAGCAGTTCTTGGGAAAAGGGGTACACAGACACCCCCACACACACTCCAGCCTGGGAGTCCCACTGGTGGCAGACTAATTATCCACCCCTAACAAGCAATACTCCAGACACGGAGAATACCTGGGAGCATACTCACAACTCACAACATGCAAGAGAGCAGGCAATACAAAGGGGGAACACGTCCCTTGCTGAAATGGCTCAGAGAAGGATGTCCTCACGCATCAGGGCTAACAGGGAGGCTTCCCTAGACCCTAGCACTACAGAAACAAGCCAGGAAACCCGCACTCCAGCAGGAAACACGGGAATGAACTCAGAGGGGTTAGACAACCCCATAGAGGGTAGGTCAACCAGGTTTAGCGACCAACAGGGCCCTGACTGCTCAAATACAGGAGATGGGCAGGAAAGTCAAACTGAAGTCACTAGTCATTCACCGGGCACTTCACCTAGTGCAAGAAGCAACGGGGAAAACAATACAAACTCCCCAGGTCTGAGAAGGTCGCTCAGGGTAAGAGGCCCTCCCAAATACCTAGCCGATTACGTAAGGTGAGCAGGTACATAGCAATAGCTGAACTAAAAGTACTGGCTGGTTGACTTTAAGGGAACAAGGTTGGGGGCCACTGGATCTGGTTCAAAGGAACAGTCCCGCACCTTATACATTGTGTGACATTAACTCATCATTAATTATATTACCATCAATAGAATGGCGTCCATGTGGGCGCAATCTTATTTCATCCAGGGGGAAGGGGTGTTGTGTCCTGAGCCTGCAAGAGGCAGGCTCGGGACGTTGCAAGAGTCCCGGGCAATTGCAGAAGCTGCCCGGGACCAGACTGAGCGGCGCCGGCCTTGTGCGCATGTGCAAGGCAGGAAAAGACCGCCTCATGATTGGTTGAACTTGCCCGGGGATCAGAAGGTATAAATAGAGGCCTGCGTGCCTCTGCTCGGGTTGTTCGTAGAATGGAAGCAGAGAATAAAGACTTGTTAGAAATGCTTCGTCTCAAGCGCCATTATTCTCCGGACTTAACAGAACTGCCTCTGGAAAAAGACCTAAAGTAAAATAAAGCAATGAGTAGCAACCATGAAGGTTGGAATGCACAGAAAGCCTCCACCCCATCCCAATGAATCTGTGCTAATCCTAGAATCAGGTGTAAG
>NW_015425508.1:0-1284 GCF_001527695.2 Protobothrops mucrosquamatus | reverse complement strand
AAAAAAATAGATTTTGATGAAGAATTCCATGATGATCAAAACCATTAACCACTTCAAAATGCAGAATTTGCTTTTGTTAGAGTTCAATTCACAACTCTTGACAGGAAACTGTCAAGGAGAAAAGCAGAAGTAGATGCAGATAATACCACTGTTGGTACATCCAAGCACCGGTACACTGGTGTGGTCAGGGCTTTTTTTTGTCATAGAATGCCCAGAACGGAGTTCTGGCACCTTTTTTGAATGGAACCTTGTGGGTAGGCAAGGCAGGTTGTATGACGTGTGAGTTCCGGCACCTTTTTTTTTTTTTTTTTTACAAATAAGCACTGGGTGTGGTCAAAGTCAACATGTGGGCAACTCTCTCAGAAGCTCATCCTTCAAGCAAAATTAATTCATGGTTCCATAGGGCTGGTTCTTCCATTACAGCCATCCCCCATCGCTCTCCTTTGTGGCCCGTCTAGAGAAATTCGTAGAACCGCTTCTACCTGCTGCTGGTATCAACTCTATAACGAACCTGGTGGCAGCCATCTTGCTCATTCTAGATTGCCACAAGAATGGGAGGGGGTTCCGAGGATTTTTGCTAGTCTAAACAATTCACTATCCCATGGAGCCAAGTTCATTTCTGTCGATTAGGTGGAGCGTGTGAGCATTTGGTTAGAAATCCTGCCAAACTGTTCTATTGGGAAAAGTAGCTGGTTGCATAGCCATGGGGTGGGAGATTTAACTTTGTAGTAGTGTTTCTCTTTGGAAGGGGATTGCAGACTTGGTTTCACTTTGGACCGTGCTGATTATATGTAACCAATAAACACGTCCTTTGAGGAAATCTCTAGCCTCGGTGTTCTGATTTGTTTGGTCTCGTCTATCGGAACTATGACAGCTGGATTCCCCCCCCCCGTAACAAAGAATCCAAGAGCAATTGCCATCATTGCAGCTAGACAGGAACATCATCAACTCAAAGAAGGCCAAGGAGGGATCTGGAATAGGGATTTTGGAATGTTTGACATCATCAGAAAAACAGATGTCAGTTTGGTTGAGAGAAATTCTGAGCTCATCCGGGAAGGTACGAATGAGGTGGGGTGACCGGCATCCCTGGAGCAGTCATCTTCATGTGTGGCTGCTGGGCTGACATGATTGATTGACTAAGCCATTGTGATGTAATATGATACAATAACTGAGGTCAGAGGTCTTGCTCTGACTCACAAAGCTCCGCTTGGTCATTGCACTGGACAAGTGGCAGTCTGATTTCAATCTTTGGGTAGCAACAAGGATGCCCTCGGTGTCATCTCC
>NW_015425507.1:0-1284 GCF_001527695.2 Protobothrops mucrosquamatus | reverse complement strand
GATAATTTTTAAGAGGGGTTTTTTAGAGGGTTTTTAATTACTTTTTAATTAGACAATTTAAATATTTCATTTTAATTAATTTTAACTTGTGATTGTTAGTGGTGTTTTTAATTGATTGTCAGCCGCCCTGAGTCCGCAAGGAGAAGGGCGGGATATAAATTCAAATAATAAATAAATAAATAAATAAATAAATAAATATATAATAATGCAGATATAATAGTAAAAATTTAATTATAGTTAAACTATTCTAACTATTTTACTCAAAATTATTGTGAAGCAAACTTTCAAAATAAATCTTTCTCTGGTATGAATACATAGCCATAACCAAAATCATTGTCAATTGCCTGCTCGCCCTAGATACATAAAACACCACCTTTCCATTTAACAATTGGATTGCTGAGTAGGGATTAAGAAAATATATAAATTGTACTATGAGTTTTATCAATTATTTATAAATACAGGTAGTCTTCACTTAAGGACTGGTTGCTTAGTGACCATTCAAAGTTACAACAGACCTCTCCAAAGCTATTTATGCACATTTTAGAAGTTCCAACAGCTGTACCCTCTCAGACCTGTGATATCATTTTGGCAACTGGTTCCCATTTATACCCTTTGCAGGATCCCACAGTCAGTGATTGTGATTTTTGGTGGGGATTTCTGCCAGTCTTCAGCATTTACTTCTGGTTTCTGGCAAAAACTGGCCATCGGTGAAAATGGGTTTGCTTAATGACCCCCTCAAAAAAGGTTGTAAAATCAGGCTCGGTTATGTGGTGACCTGCTTAATGACCACCTTGAGGTAGAACCATAATTCCAGGCTCAATTATGGTTGTAAATCAAGGACTACCTGTATTCTGAAATTGCTAAAATATCCTTTCTCTGCTGATACTTGGATCAAGTCCTATAATCCACAACCAGCATTTCTTTGTCCATGATGTTGGGAATTATGAGCCCTGAAGTCAAAGATATTTTGAGGGCACCTGCTCAAGAAATGTTGTTGTAACCCAATAAATATGAACAATTGCTGTAAATATTGTAGATTTTCTGTGTCAAAAACCGCACAACGCAACACAAATTGGGAGCCTTGCTTCTCTTACAATAAGTGTTTCACCTTACTTTTGTGGCTGCAGCATCTTTTTATGGGCCTCCTTATTATTTCTTGAAAATGACAACAGTATGGATCTATGTAAATGGTAGAAGGTTTACTGTTCTCTTCAGGTGTTGTAGCCAGCTTTCATTATTGGGAAACCCTGCTGTGTAAAAGAAGTAACATTTTTTACTTTCATG
>NW_015425506.1:0-1284 GCF_001527695.2 Protobothrops mucrosquamatus | reverse complement strand
CCATTAAGGGTGATTGCCCTTCACCATTGATCGCCCATTAAGGGTGATTGCCCTTCTCCATCTGCATACAGTTTCATGCCCGTTGCTGGTTGGCTAACTAGCAACAGGGTCTTGCCAGCCAATGGAATTGTGTGATTACAAGCCAGGGGAATCCCATAAAAGAGGGCTCCCCTGGCCCAGAGAGCCAGTCTGGATTTACCTTATGCCTTGCCAATAAACCAAGAGCTGACTGTCACTCGACTCGTGTCTTACTGCCTGCGCGATCTAACACTCTGCTCCCCACATTTCACAGCCACTCCAAGTACATCAAATCACAAATGCCTGCACTGCTGCTGCTACTTGACTCAATCAAGTGAAGTACATTGGATACCCACAGGCTGCAAGTGCTGGGGAGAGAGGGAAAGAAAAAAGGAAAAAGGTGACATGTATTTTAGTTAATAATGATACAATACACTATCTCAGCAGCAGACTGGCCATTGGCAACTTGATTGGCTTTGTTCATGGGTTGCTGTATACAGTTCTCAAACAACAGGCAGTCAGTTCTATCAGAATTTCTCTTGTTCATTCCTAGCTTTAACTAGAAATGCAAAAGGGAAATATCCTTCTCTCCAGTAGCACTACCACTACCTCTAGTACTCAAGAGGTCTGCAAGAAAACAGCCAAGCTCAGAGAGCAGCAAGGACCCCTCATTTCAACTACAAATATTCTCCTTTTTTGAACCTGGATTCACTGTAAAGCAGAAAAAGAATGAGTTGGTCTGGATGTTAAAAGGAATCTGATAACAAGTGTTGGGAAATTAGGAGAGCACGACCCTCATTTCATACGTTAAGTCAGCATCCCTCAACATTATTCCCAGATTATAATGTATAGAATTGGGAACTGCCTTCCAAGTAATTAGAAAAAGAAACAGGGACATCGTTTGTTTAATGTGCTGTTCATCGTGCAAAATCTTATTATTTACTGCTGCCCAGTCCCAACATACGTTTTGTTTTTCATCATCTCTTGATCCCTAAAGGGATAGGTTTGAAGAAGAAATTAACTGGGGCCGCAACAATGTTGGCTGATGTGAAGGCTATTCAGTCAAACTCAAAGAAAGACACCTCGCTTGTTACCATGGAAGAGATTTTTTTTTTCAATATTGCCTTTTCAATATTTGCAGCATCCTTCTAGGCACATATATGCAGAAAGTGATTTCTGTCTGATCCCTGAAAACCATAAAAGTACACTTGCCATTCTTGTCATAACTTCTATGTATAAATAAAACAATCTTTTAAGATCATATTA
>NW_015425505.1:0-1284 GCF_001527695.2 Protobothrops mucrosquamatus | reverse complement strand
ATTTCAGCGGGCAGGACTGGCCTAGGGGTATTTTAATTGGTTTTAACAAAATTTTAGTAGAAGCGGCCTATTCAAATATTTATTTTTAATCATTTTTAAATTTGTATGGTATTGTATTATTGTTTTTAAACTGGCTGTAAGCCGCCCTGAGTCCTCCGGGAGAAGGGCGGGGTATAAATTTAATAAAATGAAAATGAAAAATGAAATGTATAGTTTAATGAAAAAAAGAAGTGGGGGTGACATGATAGCAGTGTTCCAATACCCAAGGGGCTGCTACAAACAAGAGGGGGTCAATCTATTTCCCAAAGCACCTGAAGGCAGGACAAGAAACAATGGATGGAAAATAATCAAGAAGAAAGCCAACCTAGAACTAAGGAGAAATTTCCTGTCAGAAGGCAGTAGTGAAAATTGCAAATGGCGATCACACAACTGCGGGGTCCTGCCATGTCATAATTGAGCCAGTTGCAAAGCACTCAGATCATAACATGATCATGGGGACACTATGATGGCCATGACTATCAGAACCTATCCTAAGTCCTCGTTCAGTGCTGTTTTAACTTTGAATGGTTATTGATCAAGTGGTTATTCAAAAGGGCTATTTCTAATTAAAAATGGTGTCTTATCTAACATATATTGTTTCTTTATTGTAGGACCATAGTGCCTTGGAAAGTATTCCGACAATGTCTTCATGAGGTGCATCAGATTAGTTCTGGTCTGGAAGCAATGGCTTTGAAGTCTACTATTGATCTAACATGCAATGACTATATTTCAGTTTTTGAATTTGATATCTTCACAAGATTATTTCAGGTAATTTAGTTAAACTGAAAAAATACTTAACATGCTTTTCTATATTATTTGAAATAGCTGGATTTTGCAATTTTAGACAAAGGTGTGGAAGGATTTTATAGAATTTTTTTCTGTCCGCTTTTCTTGGTAGGAGGTGTTTTAATTCAAGGTACCATTTCTTTTTAGTAAATATGATACATTGTATGTTTTTCATAGCCCACATAATACAATTAACACTATATTACTAGTTCTGTGGTAGCATAAAACTTTAAAAGGTATACATACAAATTTTAAAAAATTACTATTTGGAATAATGAATTCACATGAAAACATGAACTGATTTAGCATAATTATCTTGGCTTAATAAATCATGATTTACTAAGTTACAAATTAGACCCCATTTCCCTTCTCTTCATGTACTGCTTTCATTTCTTATTTTTAATTACTCTAAATTTTTATTCAAAATATAAAATTGGTTTAATCTAGGCATGATATAAA
>NW_015425504.1:0-1285 GCF_001527695.2 Protobothrops mucrosquamatus | reverse complement strand
GCCAGACTTACTGGGTGAAATCTTTATCTTATGTGTGTCAGCTTTGCTGGATGGGTTGCTTATGTAATTAGAAAGAATAAATACAAGGATTTCTTGTCATTCGGGGCTCCTCTCATTTAGAGGAGTCCGTCTCTATTCAGCTGAATAAAAACATAAAGCTTGAAGGCAACTTCTGATTCCATTTATTTCTTTATCAAGCCAAACCTCAGAACCTGCATATCAGTGGTGGTTGACTGGAGCAGAACCAGGTGGAATCTCCTTCAGGAAAGGTTTCAGCTGGAACCAGGATTGCCCCCGAGATGGGGCAACTGAGAGACCGGCTTGATCTCAGGCAGGAAGTAATGAAGGCTGGACTTGGACAACAGGCACAGCCCCACAAATCCAGGTCAAGACTGCCACACTTAGCAAATGTGAATGTGGGTGTTAGATCCTACGGAGAGAGTAGTGTTGTGTGAATCAAATCAAACTTTACTGGGCTGGCCAGGATATCTCAAGCTCTAGAGCATGTTGGCCAGTCTACCTGGGCTAATCTGGGGAGAGCCGGTGACCCACCTCCTTGGCAGGAAGGCCGGCTACGAGTGGCCCTCCAAAGAAAACCTGGGATGAGCATCTCTGGGCTGCTGGACTCTCGAGATCCAACAGATGGCGCAAAGTCCTGTCCTTTGCTGCCCCCTGAGGGCCGTTAGTGGAGCTGCTGCCCTGATCTAATTCCATCTTGAGAACCCAGAAGGCTTTGGCAGCTCCCACAGTAAGGATGGCAGTTGGGTCCTTCAAAGCCTCCCCTGACCTCACTGGCGGTTCCTCGGCAGGTGCAAGGGCCTTGGACCACGGGGGCCGGAAAGCAGGGGCTGGCTGGGTGGCTGGTGTGGAGGGAAATAGCTCCAGAGTCCCCATCTGTGGCTTCCTGGCCAAGAATAGCTTGGTTTGCCTACCCCTGGCCCAAAGTCACTTGCATAAGCTATCTGATATGGCTAGGCAGAAAAGACGTTTTCAGTGCCAGACAAATGCTGTTCTCCAATTGCCGCTCTCTTCTATCAAGTGCCGGATGAGAGCCGTACTTGGAACACTGGGGGTGTGTTCTGGCCCCCCAAGGTTTTTTTTTCTTTTTTCATCTAGACAAATGCAAGAGTGCTCTCTTCTCCCCCCATATCCTCCACTGGAAGCCCCCGGAAAAGTTCCTTCTTTACCCAGGAAACCAGTTCCACCAACCTGCTCTGGAGCTTCCGAGCAACAGCCTGGCTGACCTGACCAAGCTTCCAGATTCACAGCTCTGGTGCCTTCCAAG
>NW_015425503.1:0-1285 GCF_001527695.2 Protobothrops mucrosquamatus | reverse complement strand
GGTGTAAATTTTATCTTTTTCTTAAAAATCTGTTGAATATTCCACCAAATCTTAATCCAAAAGGCTTTAACATCCCTACATGTCCACCAAATATGATAATAAGTTGTGTCCATATTATCACATCTCCAACATTTTGGTTGCAAATTCGGATACATGCAAGACAATTTTTGGGGGTCCAAATGCCATCTATAAAATATTTTATAAAATTTTTCCCTTAGATTCTGTGCTTGGGTGAACTTGACATTTCTTACCCAAATTACTTCCTAAGTTTCTAACATTATTGGTTCTTGAATATTTTGAGCCCATTTAATCATACAATCTTTAACTAGTTCTGTTTCCGAATCAAATTCTATCAAAACACTATATATTCTCCTAATATGGGCTCTACTTTGATCTTTAATCTGTTTTATCAAATTCACATCTTCTAAAGTTAAACCCAATTTTTGGTCTATATGCCATCTCTCAACCAACTGACAATATAAGAACCAGGACTGGAGTACATTATCCTGTCTTAACTCATCCAATGATTTAATTTGCCAGTCCTGTCCTCTTAACATAAGTAGATCTTTATAAACAATTCCTTCTAATTTTGCACCTCTTATAATTCCTTGTATTGCATGTTCTGGAATAGCCCACATTGGAATTTTTAAATTTAGCTTATAAGAATACTTTTTCCAAACTCTCAAAAGTGCAACTCTTAAAATATGAGATTTAAAAACACGATCAATTTTGTTATCAAAAAATAAATAAGCATGCCATCCATAATATAAATCCCAGCCTTCAAGTACCAAGATATCTCTGTTAGTTAAATTAATCCAATCACTAATCCAAGTTAAAACCACTGCATCATAATATAATTTTAAATTAGGGGCTTTAAGTCCCCCTCTTTCCCGTGCATCTTGCAAAATTTTGAATTTTACCCTAGGTTTTTTCCCCTGCCAGATAAACCTGTTGATACCTCTTTGCCACTCCTCCAAATTTGAATCCTTTTTTAAAATAAGTATCATCTGGAACAAAAAAAGGAACTTTGGGAGAACATTCATTTTTATCACTGCGATTCTTCCCAATAATGATAACTGTAATTTCTTCCACTCCTTCAAATCCTTTTGAACTTTGCTCCATAACTTATCATAATTATTTTTATACAATTTAACATTAGAAGCAGTAATATCAACACCCAAATATTTCACTTTTTTCACTATTTCAAAACCCGTTACATTACTTAAAATCTCTATATCTTTCATAAACATATTTTTAGATAATATTTTAGTCTTATTATTATTTA
>NW_015425502.1:0-1285 GCF_001527695.2 Protobothrops mucrosquamatus | reverse complement strand
GGCGCTTCTTTTGGGCTCAGCAGAAGTGCCAGGATCAGCACCAAGCTCCAGCTGAAGCCTGGCCCTGATCCTGGTGCTTCCACTGAGCCCTGACAGCCCCGAAGAAGCGCCGATCAGCTGGAAAGTGGCACTGATCCTGGTGCTTCTGCTGAGCCCTGACAGCCCTGCAGCTCCAGCCATCTCTTGCTCAGGCTTGTGCGGTGCTGCCACCGGTTCAGCTCATTCCCCTCCCCGGCTACCACTTTTCTAGGATGGTTGCATACCACCTGCCAGGTGCCAATGTACCACAGGTGGTACCCGTACCACTGGTTGAAAAGCCCTGCTTTAAAGCACTATGAAGCAGTATATAAGTCTAAGTGCTCTTGCTAAGCTCTATGTATTATGTTCCCACAAATATTCATAACCTGGTACACTTGTTCACTGACTCACAAACTAACCAAATAAGCTTTATTCTGGGCTTGCAAGAGAGATTAAACCAAAATCATTTGATGCTAAACTTAATCAAATAGTTCACATTATGAAAGTACAGCTTTTATGTTGCCAACACAATTATATGGGACAAACAAGTTAATTTAAAAGTGTTAGACCCTTACAAGGCAACTGGCAACTTGTCTTAATGAGAAGGGGAAAACACAATAATAAAAGAGGAAGGAAAAGGGTTGGGATTGAATAGATCAGGGCTTTTCAACCTTTTCACCCATTGTACCACTTTTAGGATATGGCAATATCCAAGTACCACCAGTCGCCTAGCAAGGTGTCAAAAACTTGATGACCCCCCCCAAAAAAGGAAAAAAGTGATAAAGTACAGGTAGTCCTCTACTTACAACAGTTCGCTTAATGACTGTTCGAAGTTACAATGGCACTGATAAAAGTGCCCCCCAATCCACAGCCGAGCAAGACATCTGCCTGCCCTCCCGGCGGTGCTCTTCCTCCTGTCCGAGGTTTCCATTGTTGTGAGCATTTCTGTTGGGGATTGGCAGCGGAGGTGGGGTGGGAGGTGTTTGGTTTTTATTCCCCCCGTCTGCTGGGTGGTTGCAGCAGGTTTTGGTCACTTCACATGACCCTGGGACACTGTGACCATCATAGATATGAATCAGTTGCCAAGAATCTGAATGTAAATCACAAGACCCTGAAGATGCTGCAACATTCCAGCTGATCGGCGCTTCTTTTGGGCTCAGCAGAAGTGCCAGGATCAGCACCAAGCTCCAGCTGAAGCCTGGCCCTGATCCTGGTGCTTCCACTGAGCCCTGACAGCCCCGAAGAAGCGCCGATCAGCTGGAAAGTG
>NW_015425501.1:0-1285 GCF_001527695.2 Protobothrops mucrosquamatus | reverse complement strand
GAAAACTTTGCAATGAGCCTATTATCTCATCCTTTGACACTTCTAACTTGTTATGTCAGCCATTTATGCACATTTAAACAATCAAAAGAGCATTATAATAGCATTATAAAACCATTAAGATACAGACAAAGCTCCACAAATAGATGAAAATCTAAATATAGTTAAATATGTGCAACTTTTTCAAACATCACTGAGCACTCAAAAAGGGCAAATACAATTTGGATTCATGAATCACATCAAGTAAAGTATAAAATACGTCTTACAAACGTGTAATAGCTGGGTTGATCAAACACATAAAAATAAGTTTTTCTGTGGACTGGTATAATGCAGAAATATTGAACTTTTCCAGTTTGGGCTTTGAGTGACATGTTGACTACTTACATTCTAAAAGTGGACGGGTCCGGGATAACTCCAATTTTGGGACATGGATAGAGTTTTTATGGCAACAGTTTTGCTCTTTGAAATCCTCCCAAACTTCAAATAATGAAACACCTTTAGTTATTGGCCTTTCCCACTCTGGAATATGACATCTGCCTAACATAAATATTATACAACGGAAGCCCTGTTCTAAATACAATCCAAATGCATATTTAAAAATGTGTTGGTTTACATTGGAAAAGGGAACAGCTGAAACAGACACAAAGTTGGACAGACTGTATGCCAAGCAGTAAATTAAACTGTGACCAGAGTACTAACAGGCCCAAAAAAACTGAGGTGCTTTAGCTTTATACCATCTTTTTGTTCTATGTGGGGAAGTGATGTAAATACAACAAACAGCTGCTTGTACCCATAGCCTGCCCAATTGGGACACCAGGCACCAAAAGTCATTTGAAACATCCTAACTTTTGTAGTTTCCATCACTTTCCACAATTGTATACAATTTAATTGGAAATTATTGCATTTATTACTGGGGTTAGAAGAATGGAAAGTGATCAAAGTGATTCCGCACTGTATAAAGAACTGCACATCAGATTTTTAAGAAAAAGATAAAATTTACACCGCAATTATTCTTATTGGGTATTATGGAAAATTTGGATCCTAAAGAAATGAATCTGATGTTGTATTGTATAACAGCAGCAAGATTACTGATTGCTCAAAACTGGAAGAAAGAGGTATTACCGACTATGGATGATTGGAGATTGAAGGTGTCATATTTTGCAGAAATGGCAAAAATTTCCGCATACTTGAAGGATCAATCTCAAGAAAAATTTATTTCGGTGTGGAGAAGATGGATAGATTATATGAAGAGAAAGTATGAAGTGATTAATTATCATATAGCTTTTGA
>NW_015425500.1:0-1285 GCF_001527695.2 Protobothrops mucrosquamatus | reverse complement strand
GCCAAGTAGTAAGCTGTAATAGCCTATATTATTCCTAATACTAAAGAATATGAGGAGAGTCTAATAAGATTTAAGTGTCTATTAGGACGGGCGCTGAGAGGAAGCTCAATCGGAGAGGGAACCCTCAACGCAAGCGGCGACCCGGCGGAGGAGCTGTGAGTTGACAGATCTAAAGAACCGAGAGATTAAATAACAGAAGATAGACACAAAGAAAGACAGTGTATTAAATCTGTGAGCGCAGAAGACGGAGAGGTTTGAGGAAGAAACTGGGAGCGGAGAGATCGTGATAAAGTTGAAGTTGGTAGAGCTTGTGGATTGAGAGACCTGGATAGAAAAGACTGTGAGTTGAAAGAGTTGAAAGAAAATGGCGATCTAGAAGAACGCAGCAGCGATTAAAAGTGGTTGGAGAAAAACTAGAGACAAACCTGAGGGCTGCGAAGATCGGGAAACTCAAGTAAAGTGCTCCCAGCCACAAAAAAGTGTGGCTTGCTGTTAAAATCTGAAGGTGGAAAGAGAGACCGGGAGGATACAACACCAAAGGAAAGTGAAAAGAACGGACTGAGGTTGGAAAGAAAACCTGGAGCTTAAGAGATCCATTCAAAAGATACAAGGAAGGAGAGGAGAGTGAAGGAGTGGAGTGACGATTGGAGAATAAACGACAGGAGAGGAAGCTGAAAAAGACGGGCTGACGCTGAGAAAGATTTATAGCTTGACAGGGACATCTTTAAGTAAGACGAGTGTGAACGGAAGGGAAGGAGACGACGGAAGACGACGCTGGGAGTATCAGGAGAGTGGATGAGGTTTGAGAAGAGATAAAAAAAGGACTGTATAATTGGGAAAATTTGTTGGTTAAAAAAGTAAGAAAGAATAAGAAAGTGAAGTAAGTTTGAGAAGGTAGAGAGAGGTTGGCGTAGTGGAGGAAAGTTCAGAGAAGTTGAGGGAAGAGAAGTGTAAAATAATTATGGCAACATTGAGGACAGGAAAAAAAACGGTATCGAGTATAACATTGACACCCTCATCCCCACCTGGCCAAAAATCAATAGAAGGAATGTTTGGCACAGATAAACAAAATGTAATAGCCAATAAGCAAACTATGCAATCTACACTCCTCAGTATCCAAGAAACAATGTTAAAAATGCAAGAGACTATATCGAAAAATCATGTGGAAATGAGAGGCGATATAAATAAATTGGACAACAGAGTTGAAATGATACAACAAACGATGGAAAAAAATGAAGCAAGAATTCAATTAGTAGAAATGGGGTTAGACAATGTTGTGAAAAAA
>NW_015425499.1:0-1285 GCF_001527695.2 Protobothrops mucrosquamatus | reverse complement strand
GTTACAATGGGAGTTTCCCACGGGCTAGAATCTACAGGCTCTAATATGCCTTGCTGGAGCAACTTGTCCAGTTCAGCATCAATCTTGCCCTTAAGAGCAAATGGTACTCTCCTAGGTTTAACCCTAATGGGCTGTACAGCTGAATCTAGCTTTAGTGAAACTGGAGGTCCTTTGTAGGATCCTAGCTCAGAACTGAACACATCTGCAAACTCCTTGCAGACATCTGCAAGGTCTCTGTTTGCAACTTGTGCAGCCCTGTTACTTGGATCCCCAAAGCCTCAAACCAATCGAGTCCAATGAGACTCGTGCTCTCACCCCCCACAACCAGCACGTCTAGGGGGCGTACAAAATTCTTATACTGTACCTTAAGGGTGGCCTCCCCCTTAACGCACACTTGAGAATTTTGAAAATCCGTAAGGATTACATTAGAAGGCCTTAGCGAAACTCGCTGCCACTGCTGCTGCAGATTTTGTGAAATGTGTTGAGGGAAATTATGGATAGGGCAGACCCCGTGTCAAGTTCCATCGACAATGGAACTCCCTGCAATTTCACTTTAAGGGATAATTTCTTTTTAAGGGGTTTGTGTGTGCCTATTCTTAAAATATTCCTGCGTGTTGCACAGAACCCCACCCTGTTTTGACTGGGCACCCTGGTACCTTTCAGCCTCAATTCTTCCTTCGGTTGTACCTTCTGTCGACCCAGGCAAACCGCAGCAATGTGGCCTTTCTTTCCGCACGCTCGGCAGATGGCGGAACGGAACCAACATTCTGCTCGCTTGTGGCGACCACTGCATTCGAAGCAATGAAGCTCAGCTGGGCCCTTGTCCTGACGATCTTTGGACCTCCTCCCAGCTGCTTGGTAAAGCTTGTCCACCTCTTCTTCAGGATCTTCTTCCGAATCCTCTCGCACGTCCTCCTTATGGATGGTGGCAATCTCTGGAGCGCTTCGACTAGGCCGCATATTCTTGACCGCTCCACCTGCAGCTTCCTCTGCCGTAACTTCTCGCAGAGCATCTTGGAAAGAGACATCTTCCTTAGCAAACAGCTTCTGGTGTAAGTCTCTGTTCCTCAGTCCGCACACAAAACAATCACGCAGCCTTTCCTCTAAGTCCTTGAAGTCACACGGTTTAGCTGCTCTTCTCAAGGCTGCAATGAATTCTTTTGCTGATTCCCCAGCTCGCTGATCCCTCAGTTCAAATGTGTGCCTCCAAGCAATGACAGATTGCTTAGGCTGGAAGTGTTCTTTCAAAACTTTCTTCAAATCAGAGTATGAAACAGTTTCTAGC
>NW_015425498.1:0-1285 GCF_001527695.2 Protobothrops mucrosquamatus | reverse complement strand
TCTACAAATCTGTCACCTCTACCATTTCTGGTTCCTAAGCCAAAGTTTCCAACTACAGGAGCATCACTTCCTTCTCCCACTTTTGCATTGAAGTCCCCCATGAGTATTGTGATATCATTACTTTTTAGGGTTTTCAGTACACTGCTTATATCTTCGTAGAACTTCTCTAAATCCTCCTCATCGCTGTCAGCTGTGGGAGTGTAAACTTGTATAACATTCATATTTACTGGAGTACTATTTATTTGGACCACTCTGTCGGATACAGGAATAAAGGACTTGATGTATTTATTTACACAATTGTTTACAATTATAGCTACTCCATTTTGATGGTGTTTGCTATTCTCACCAGAGTAGTAGATAGTATAATTTCCTATTCTACACATTCCATTTTCAGACCAGTGCATTTCACTCACTCCCAATATAGAGATATTGTATTTGGACATTTCTTGGATAGTGTTGTGTGTTTTCCCAGCTTTGTATAGGCTTCTCAGATTCCACGTACCAATTCGTAGTTTTGGGTTTATCATGCTTCAAGGGGACCGGGAGATTCTTAGCACCCCTGCCCCATTTAAGGGGCGCCCGTACTCGGGGCCATTGTTAGGTTTTGCCGCCATTAACATGATTTTCCTGGGAAATATATAGTGTAGTAGTCTTCTTTTTGCTTTCTACACCGCTGTGCACACGCTGTTCAAGTGGCTGCCACCACACCGTGTGCTGTTCTTCTGAATCCGTTCCAACCAATATGGTCTCCGTTTTCAGTCGATACTGGGGAGCCAGCTGCCACTCACCAGGCCTGTTGGTCCATGGGAGGTATTTGATTCCCTCCAACCCACCATTACAGTATAAAGCCATAATGGGTAGAGCCCCCCAATCCACCACCCGGGGGCTCTGTAGGGGCTCCAGGCTCCCCCTAATGCTTCTTCATTGGTCTTAATTGGAGATATAGTAAGAATTCTTTGCAGATTAGTGAAATTGTTTTGAAGGAAACTCGTGCTATGCGTTTTATGTAAAGTGGGTTGAAACGAGGTAACCCAAACCTTTAGAATAGGACAATTTCTTTAAAAAAAGAATATTTTTCTTGCTGTAGATATAAACCATTTTATGGTAATTCCAGCAAAAAAAAATGTTTCTGAACACGTTCACATATGTTCCCCATTAATTAGGAAAAAACCACTGCTAACAACAAACTGTCCCAGAGTTGCCAAGAACTGTCAGATGAAGGACAAGGAAGACCACTGAAAAGAGTTTGCTGCCTCCCTGGAGGAAAGAAGAGTCAGCCAGCAGG
>NW_015425497.1:0-1285 GCF_001527695.2 Protobothrops mucrosquamatus | reverse complement strand
CCTTGGACAGAGCTGAATGGTTTAAAGCAGGCAAATAAATGGTTGACAAATTAAAAAGTTAAACTCTCCTTTCAGGGGGCTTCAAACTTGGCCCTTTTAGGACTGGTGGACATCAACTCCCAGAATTCCTCAGTCGGCCATTTTGATGAAACTGCGGCTTGGATCCAGACCAGGGGGCTTCAAATTTGGCCCTTTTATGGCTAGTGGACTTCAACTCCCAGAATTCCTCAGCCAGCGTGCCCGCCTGAGGAATTCTGGGAGTTGAAGTCCACCAGTCTTAAAAGGGCCATGTTTGAAGGCCCCTGAGAGTCTGGATCCAAGCCCACAATGTCATCAAAATGGCTGACTGAGGAATTCTGGGAGTTGAAGTCCACCAGTCTTAAAAGGGCCAAGTTTGAAGGCCCCTGAGAGTCTGGATCCAAGCTTGCAGTTTCATCAAAATGGCCGACTGAGGAATCCTGGGAGTTGAAGTCCACCAGTCATAAAACGGCCAAGTTTAAAGACTCCTGGTCTGGATCCAAGCTTGCAATTTCATCAAAATGGCCGACTGAGGAATCCTGGGAGTTGAAGTCCACCAGTCATAAAACGGCCAAGTTTGAAGACTCCTGGTCTGGATCCAAGCCTGCAGTTTCATCAAAATGGCCGTCTGAGGAATTCTGGGAGTTGAAATCCCACCAATCCTAAAGGGCCAAGTTTGAAGACCCCTGGCATGGATCCAAGCGCACAGTTTCATCAAAATGGCCGACTGAGGAATTCTGGGAGTTGAAGTCCACCAGTCATAAAACGGCCAAGTTTGAAGACCGCTGTCTCCTTTTCATCATTTCTTCAACCGATTTACTGCCCTACCAGCACATTCTGATCATCCTTTCCAGTTTTTCAAGATTTATTTCTTTATTCTGTCGTATTAATCTTGTGAATTACCTGCCCAGTTCCATCTGACAAAATATGGGGTGGATTTCAGCTCCCAGAATCCCCCAGCCGGCCTGCTTTAAGAGGGGTGGACGTCTACTCCCAGAATCTCACAGAGAGCATGATTTAAGAGGGGTGGACTTCAACTCCCAGAATCCCCTAGCCGATATGCTTTAAGAGGGGATGATTTCAACTCCCAGAATCCCCCAGCTGGCATCCTTTAAGAGTGAAGGACTTCAACTCCCAGAATTCCCGAGCTGTCAGGCTTTAAGAGGGGAGGACTTCAACTCCCAGAATCCCCCAGCCGGCATGCTTTAAGAGGGGAGGACTTCAACTCCCAGAGTCCACCAGCCAGCCGTTCATTTAGTGACTGTTT
>NW_015425496.1:0-1285 GCF_001527695.2 Protobothrops mucrosquamatus | reverse complement strand
CTTCTTCTTCTTCTTCTTCTTCTTCTTCTTCTTCTTCTTCTTCTTCTTCTTCTTCTTCTTCTTCTTCTTCTTCTTCTTCTTCTTCTTCTTCTTCTTCTTCTTCTCCTTCTCCTTCTCCTTCTCCTTCTCCTTCTCCTTCTCCTTCTCCTTCTCCTTCTCCTTCTCCTTCTCCTTCTCCTTCTCCTTCTCCTTCTCCTCCCCCCCCAGTGAGGGCCAAGTTTGAAGACCCCTGTGCTAGGTTCTTGAGAAGAACTCAATGCACAGAAAGGCCAACATTAGCTAAAGTACTAACAGCTGTGACTTCACATTGTTGTGAACATATAATAATAATTACAAAAGATTAATACAAAATTATGTAAAAGACAGCCCAGAACAAGCACCGAGGCAAGTGAAAAATTGGAACCTACTAAATTTATAGAAAAAAAAGAATATTGAAATAATGTAATAAAAACACGAAGAAAACGCTGGCAAGGAAAAACATTGCCTAGTCACTTTCTATAAAAGATCAAGGGGAAAGTGGATAAAGATAAAGCCTGGCAATGGATTGCAAACTGGAACGTTAAAAAAAGAAACCGAAGGCTCGATTTTGGCTGCACAAGAACAAACCATCTGAGCTAAGACAATCAAAACCAGAACTGAAAAATCATCAAATGATTCAAAGGGCAAATTGTGCAAAGAAGCAGAAGGAACAGTAGATCATATAGAATCATAAAATCATAGGGCTGGAAGGGATCTTTGAGGTCATCTAGTCCAACCCCCTGCTCAAGCAGAAGACTTTATTACAATCCATATAAGTGGCTGTCCAATCTTTTCTTGAAGACCTCCAGTGATGGAGTATCCGCAGCTTGGGAGGCAAGCTGTTTCATTGATTAATTGTTCTGACTGTCAGGAAATTTCTCCTTAGTCCCAGATTGGATCTCTCCTTAATGAGTCTCCATCCATTGCTTCTTGTCCTGCCCCAAGAATAAGTTTTCCCACTCCTCCCTATGACAACTGTCAGCTACCAGAAGACAGCTATCATGCTATCCCTAATCCTTCTCTTCATTAGGCATAATAATAATAATAACAACAACAACAACAACAACAACAAATTCGCTATTAGTCAATTGCAAAAGGCGGCCTTACTAGGAACTGCTTCCATCCTGTGACGATATCTGTAATACCATCAAACATCCACATCTGCCTATCCCAGGTCCTGGGTAAGGACTCGATAGGTAGACAAAATGCCAAATCCAGTCTGAACATCTGGCTGACTGTGCGATGATCCATAATAATAATAATAATA
>NW_015425495.1:0-1285 GCF_001527695.2 Protobothrops mucrosquamatus | reverse complement strand
AAAAAAGAAACAATACTAATCCTATATAAAACAGGTCACTCAATGTGTATAAGATCACATGGACTGTGATTCTGAAAATAAGCCCCACTGAACTTAGTGTGGTTTATATATGGGACTGAATTGTTATATATGAGAAATCTGTTTACAATTTATTTTATAAGTTAGGTTATAAAAAATAAAAAAGGAATACAAATTCAGTTAGTCCTTGACTTACAACAGTTATTTAGCGACCATTCAAAGTTACAACAGCACTGAAAAAAGTAACTTCTGAATGTTTTTCACATGACCATTGCAACATCCCTGTGATCATATCATCAAAATCCAGACTGTTGGCAACTGACTCATATTTATAACGGTTGCAGTGTCCCGGAGTCATGTAATCATCTTTTGCATCCTTCTGACAAGCGAAGTCAATGGGAAAGCTAGATTCACTTAACAATCATGTTAGTAATTTACCAATTGCAGTGATTCACTTATCAGCTGTGGCAAGAAAGGTCGTAAAATGGGGCAAAACTTACTTAACATCTGTCTCGCTTAGCAACAGACATTTTGGGCTCAATTATGCTCATAGGTCAAGGACTACCTGTACACCCAATAACAGCAAAATGTGTAATTAAAGTCAGTCAAATCATAGTTTCATGAGGTAATAGTACAAAGGATTTAGAGCAGGGGTGTCAAACTGCTGGGCCGCGGGCTGGTTGCATCATATGGAAGCTGCGCCCACCCCTGCTCCAGCAATGCCGAACAAGTCGCGATACGTCGTGACACGTCACGTGATGCGGCGAGTTTGACACCTGTGATTTACAGACTAAATATAGAATTTATTCATGGTTTGGGAGCTTTCTTCAATTTTATATCTACAATAAGATTGGGAAGACTGCAAGACAATGAATATCCCAAAGTACATTTACTTTGAGTACTTTGATCAAAGGAGTGCTTATTAATTCCAGGAAACAGCTAAAAATATCTGTGTATACTAAGTACACTTCCTCAAAGACAGCATTCCACATTGATTTATTTCAAAAGGTTTATATGCTGTTCTGAGCAGTTTACAGTCTTACTATACATAAACAGGATTCAAACAGCAGAAATGACAATTTAGTAATAAAAGCATAAAATAAATATCTGTAATAATTATAATACTAATACATAATCAAATTAATGCTAATATAGTAGTAATCAGTAATACTGATTAATAATAGAGGAAGAATCTAAATCTCTATGTCTCCATCTAAAAAGCCCTATTGAAATATTCAAGTTTTTATAACTTTATTAAGTCTCAATA
>NW_015425494.1:0-1285 GCF_001527695.2 Protobothrops mucrosquamatus | reverse complement strand
GCGGAAGGAAGGGAGATCAGGGATCACCCTGATCTCTGGGGGTAGCTCATTCCAGAGGGTGGGAGCTCCCACAGAGAAGGCCCTCCCCCTTGGGGTCGCCAGCCGGCACTGTCTGGCCGACGGCACCCTGAGGAGACCCACCCTGTGGGAGCGTACTGGCCGATGGGAGGTAATCTGTGGCAGAAGGCGGTCTCGAAGGATGAGTAAGGAATGAGCAGATTGAGAGTTCTTTCCTCTCTCTATCCACTTCATCTCCCTCATCCCTTCTTCAGCATCACTGAGAATGACCTCCAAGTCACTTCACGGGCTTCTCAGTGATCAAAATGTTGGGCTGGATGAAGCATTTTCAACCAGGATCGCTTTCTGAGCGTAATCAGGCAGATATGAATTGCCTTGATTCTCCCTAAATGTCAGAGTTTTTATGCTTAGACGTGGCTATTGTGCCCAATGTTTATGACATTACTGTTGCTGTTGTTATTTCCTCTCTATTTGGCTTTGATCAGACCATAACTGGAATATTCTATCTGATTTTGGGCATCATATTTTAGGAATAACACTGATAAATTGGAGTTTGTCCAGAGGAAATCAAGGTACTGTGTGAAGCTGAAGCATGGGTTGATCTAGTAAGAGAAGCAGATTGTTTGAAGGCAACAGGGGCACTGATGACCATCCTTTGGTCAAGGAAAATGACCAAATCATTGATGGGGGGTGGGGCTAACTTTGTCACGGCGAATCTGCCATCTTCTGACCATCCTTCTCACGAATGCCTTGAACAGAACACACCCATCCACCACTGCAAAGGGCACGTACAGGTGACACAAGCAGAGGTTTCTCATCTCAGATTCTTCATTGTGCAGACCTTTTGTAAGAGCCTGGATTTCCCAAAACAGACCAACGTTGACAATAGCCCAGCAAACATTGAGAGTCCTCTCGTATTTATGTGTGCGTGCTCCAAAAGCATTGGGATCTGTTTTTTCTGAATAAAATGCATTCTTATTGGCAATTGCGTGTTGGCATTTACTGATGCAGTATATTGACAACCAATCTTTTGGAGTGGGGGGGCCTCACATTTAGCTTTGTAGTCTCTTTTACGGACTGCAGTGGCCAGTGTGTGAGGACCAAGACAAGGACATGGATTTCAGCGGGACCCAGAGCATAATATAATTCATTTAAACTTAATTTGAATCATTTAACAATAAGATTACTTTTACTTTCCTACTGAGCTTCTTTTTCTTCAAAAGAAGGCAACCCCACTGCCCAGTTTCCTTGACATGAGAATCCTTGC
>NW_015425493.1:0-1285 GCF_001527695.2 Protobothrops mucrosquamatus | reverse complement strand
TAAGAGAGAGAGAGCATTATAAAAATCAGAGAAGCACTGGCGCATTCTGGCTAGTTTCTGTGTCTTTTGGAAGGCGATCCATCCGAGGAAACTACCGAGAGCTGGGTTTTCAGATACTCCGGCCTCTCTCCGTTTGGAGACTCGTATTAGACTTTGCAGCACTTGCAGTCGGTTGCGATCTCTCCTTCTCCCCCCCCCCTCCGCGGCAGCGCGTGGATTTCCGCAACGGCTGCAATTTGCATAGGACCCGCACACAACACACACACACACAGAGAGAAACACCCGAAGGAGGTTTGTTCTCACGGAGCCCCAGCCCTGGGCCAATCGCAGTCGCCGCCGCCGCCGCCGGAATTCCTTTCAGGCTGCGCTCTGGCCCGGGCGACGCTGCCAACGGTCTAGGCCCAATTCCAAGCTTCGCAGCGGCAACAGCAGGAAGGAGAAAAAGGAGAAACGCTCTTTATGCGCAGTGCGAGTCCTTTCTGAATGAATGAAAAGGGAGGGAGGGAGGGGGAAGCCGAGAAGGACGAGTTGTGGATCTGGTGCGTGCCTAAGCCTGGAAGATTAATAATGCACGTGCGAGCCCGGTCCCGGCACGTTCACACGGTCTCTCTCGGAGCCCCCCAGAATTGGCCCCGAACAAATGGTTTGCCAGTGAAAAAAAAAAAAAAGATCCAGCCTGCAGAAAAGGCAACCTTGAACTTTTTACACTGTTGAGTGAAAGGGCTGCTCATCTCCTGCCAGCCGGATTTCACCCGACCCTGACCCGCCTCCACTGCGTCCCTTCCAATGACCTCTGAACGGGGCTGCAACCCCTGGAAAAGAAAGTGGTGGGTGGATACTTGGGGCTTTCCCCTTTTCGGCCTATCACCCCCTGGTGGACGTCGTGGGCCGGTCCTGGCGCTGCAGGAGGGGTGGGGCAGAGATGACCCCTTCCTAGGTATGCCCTTTCTTATGTCCCCCTCCCTAATTGAAAACTCAGCTGAATAAAGTAAAAAGAAAAAGTCAGGAAAGGAGAAGAGGGATGAGCAGCACTTTCTTTTGCATGGATAAAGAATGTCAGTTCTCCAGATTTATTTTTAACTCACCTTTATTGGTTTGGTTTTTTTAAATAAATACCGTATTTATTGGCATATAACACGCACTTTTCCCCCCTGAAAATAGGGGGCAAATGATGTGTGCGTGTTATACGCCGATATAAGGTCTCCGCCGCGCGGCCCCACCTCGGCCCGGGCAGCCACGGCCCTTCCCCGTCCTCCTGCTGCCGCTGCCGCCACGGCCCTTCGCC
>NW_015425492.1:0-1285 GCF_001527695.2 Protobothrops mucrosquamatus | reverse complement strand
CAAGGGAGGTAAGGCACCCGCCGGAAAAGGGGGAAAAAAATGGCGGACAGCCTTGCTTGGCGACCCCCGTGAAATGGTCGATCGACCCCAAATGGGGTCGCGACCCATAGGTTGAGAACCGCTGATCTAAAGGGCTGCCACAAAGAAGAGGGGGTCAACCTATTCTCCAAAGCACCTGAAGTCAGGCCAAGGAGCAACGGATGGAAACTAATCTAAGGAGAGTACCAACCTGGAACTAAGGAGAAATTTCCTGACAGTTAAAACAATTGATCAGTGGAACAACTTGCCTCCAGAAACTATGGATGCTCTATCACTGGAGGTTTTTAAGAAGAGATTGGACAACCTTGTGTCTGAAATGGTATAGGATTTCCTGCTTGAGCAGGGGGTCGGACTAGAAGACCTCCAAGGTCCCTTCCAACTCTGTTGTTCTGTTATGAGCTTGGCACGGACCCGAATCCCTGAACTGACTACCCAGGTGGCAAGTTCAAGGATTTACCGAAGCCCTTGCCCCAGCTCTGCATGGCATCCTTGTTCTGGGTTCTCCTCACAAAGGGAATTGCACCTAAGCCAGCCACCTTTTTACCTGGCAGGTATTTAGTTTGCAGCTCATCCAGCAGTTAGTTGATACAGTGCATCACAGAAAACTGGGTAAGCCCCTCATGTGAACACCCCATTTTTCCCTCACTGCTTTCTGCCAAATGAAGTCAGTGCATGATAAAGCAGTGGTTCTCAATCTTTTTAATGCCGCGACCCCAACCGGTCGTACGTCGAGGACTAAACCGGTCGTAAGTCGAGGACTACCCAACCGGTCGTAAGTCGAGGACTTTCCCTGCCCGGGAGCGCCGCGCATGCGTGGTTCCGCCCCCTGCGCAGGCCGAGGCGTAGCTGGCAAGCGGCAGAGACGGAGCAGGCCGACCACCAGCTGGCCCAGCCCAAGGGAGGTAAGGCATCCACCGGAAAAGGGGAAAAAAATGGAGGACAAAAAAAATGGCAGACAAAAAAAATGGCGGACAGCCTTGCTTGGCGACCCCCATGAAATGGTCGATCGACCCCAAATGGGGTCCCGACCCACAGGTTGAGAACCACTGTGATAAAGGAACATGTCTATGGAGATTCTCAATCATCCAGGTCATGGTTGTCCCAAAGGTGCTTTGTCAAAAGGCAACTGGACTTTGTTTTTCTGAAGAACTGAAGAAGCTTCTTGGATGAGAAGTGAAGCGTCTTCAAGGAAAAAAACAAAGTCCAGTTGCCTTTTGAAAAAGCACTTTTGGGATAAAAGGAGCGT
>NW_015425491.1:0-1285 GCF_001527695.2 Protobothrops mucrosquamatus | reverse complement strand
GGGCAGTTCGTTCCAGAGGGTGGGGGCTCCCACAGAGAAGGCCCTCCCCCTTGGGGTCGCCAGCCGGCACTGTCTGGCTGACGGCACCCTGAGGAGACCCACTCTGTGAGAGCGTACAGGTCGGTGGGGGGTAATCTGTGGCAGGAGGCGGTCTCGAAGGTAACCAGGTCCGATGCCATGGAGCGCTTTAAAGATAATAGTCAGCACCTTGAAGCGCACCCGGAAGGCTATCGGCAGCCAATGCAGCTCGCGCAAAAGCGGCGTGATGTGGGAGCGACGAGTCCCTCCCAACACCGCCCGCGCGGCCACATTTTGAACTAGCTGGAGCCTCCGGGTGCTCCTCAAGGGAAGCCCCATGTAGAGAGCATTGCAGTAGTCCAGGCGGGAAGTCACAAGGGCATGAGTGACCGTGCGTAAAGCGTCCCGGTCCAGAAACGGCCGCAACTGGCGGATCAGGCGAACCTGATAAAACGCTCCCCTGGTCACGGCCGACAACTGGTCATCCAATGTCAACCGTGAATCCAGGAGAACACCCAAGTTGCGGACCCGAGCCATGTTGTAACTTATGATAACTTTCTGATGTAACCTGGAGTTGTAACACTACAGGCTGACTAAATTCCAGGCTGTGTTATTAGTTGAAAAGCACAGGCCAGTTTGTATCGATATAAAATTACTCAAATAACCTAAACATACATACACACGTGCTGCGTGTGTGCCAAATTGCTGCTTTTTTCAATACTCTTTTCATAACCACCTGTCCAGAGAACAGATGGTGGCTATCTTGATAGAACTGTGGCTATTCAGTTATAAATGGTTTTAAGTTTTAATCCACGTTGGAAGAGGCGGGGTGTTTAAAAGAAAATTGAATACAATGAACTATGATGTATTGTGGGTTTACCTGCACTTCTACCCCCCCCCCCAGAAGCTACCATGGGTAATAAAAAGACTGCAGAGTATATTATGGCAACTCCAAAGAGAAAATAGCTTTATTGGGAAAAGCAACTTTGCTTTTAAGAACTCATGTGGGGGTAGTGGTAGTCCTCAAACTTACGACAATTCGTTTAGGGACCGTTCAGAGTTACAATAGCACTGAAAGTGGCTTGTGGTCGTTTTTCATGCAGCATCCCCGTGGTCACGTGATCAAAATTCAGATGCTGGGCAACTGGTTCATCTTTATGACGGTCGCGGTGTCCCGGGGTCACGTGATCCCCTTTTGCGACCTCAATTGGGAAGCCAGAATTCACTTTACAACCGTGTCACCTAACTTCACAACTGCACAACTTAT
>NW_015425490.1:0-1285 GCF_001527695.2 Protobothrops mucrosquamatus | reverse complement strand
GGACTGACCTAGGGTGAATTTTAAATAGGGACAATTTTAATGATTTTAATAAGACACAGCTATAAATATTTGGTTTTTAATTGGCTTTTATAGGGGAAATGTTTTGTGTTGTTTTAACATGCTGTGAGCCGCCCTGAGTCCCGTGGGGAGAAGGGCGGCATATAAGTTAATGGAAATAAATAAATAAATAAATAAATAATAATAAATCATGTTGAGTTTTTTTATTTGCAAACATAGTTATAAGTTGCTGTTGTGAATTACCCAGGATTATGCTCTATAAGATAAATGGCCATAAAATATATGCATTCATACAAACCAAATGTTGGTGTATTAGGTGAATATAGTAGAGCAATAGAAATATATGGTCATTATGCTCCTCTGGATTACATTGTTTATACTAATCAAATAAGATTGACTCTTTAGAAACTATTAGCTACCAAAATTTATTTCTATAGCACCAAATTCCAATTTGACTCCATTGTTTGAAGTCAGATATGAATCTTGACTTATCCCCAGTGCCTTGCTCAACTACAGAGCTAAACTGTTCCTTTGGCTAAACTGCTCTCATCTAATCCTCCCAATTCATCGGCTCTCCTCATTATTTCCACAGTCATCATGTTTATATACAGAATTCTTTTCTTATGTAGACCCATGCTACAGATCCTAGGCTTACTCTTTTTTGCTTTACACAGAGAAAAAATCTTGAAGAATTATTGCAAATTTTTCTCAGATTTAATGAAAACTCCATGTTATGACAAGTTTAATTAAACAGGATATCTTATCTGTCAAAACCCATAAAGTGGTAACTGATAACCTCTCCATAGGGAATAGATACAGAAAGTGCTTGCTCCTTTTTTCCAAGGTGAAATGTTCTTTTTTTTCTTTTTTTTTTCTTTTTGCAGGATAAGACTAGAAACATCTAATTAAATCAGCTAAAAGATATAGCACCACTGAAAAAAGGAAAGTTTACCCTTATGGACTTATTATACCTGAACGGTGGGACCTGCTTTGTTTACTACCCATGGCTTTCCCTGTTTTAGAAAAGACAATTTTATGAACCACCTCTGCTAAGTATAATCTGAGAGATTCGGCCAGTATACAAATACTACAGAGCAACACTAATATAGATTTTGTGGAAGATCTATCTTGGCCCATGTCCACCAAATCTTACTCATGTGCCTATCTATCACAGCTTTTAGACTGTGGTCCTGAGGGTTAGTGTCTCCTTGGTTGTGTGCAACCTTTTCCTCTGTGTAAACTTGTTTCAAGTTCTTGTCAATCCTGT
>NW_015425489.1:0-1285 GCF_001527695.2 Protobothrops mucrosquamatus | reverse complement strand
ATGTATTGTACCAGGAAACATAGATAGGACACAGTAGAAAGCTCACTGTCCTCCTAACCATTCCCAAACACTCCGAGTTTGTTGGCAATGTCCATTTTCCTCTCCAAGTTCATGGTGACCTAACCCTAACCCTAAGTGGAATTTTCCCAAATAGGATTTTCCCATGTATTTTACCAGGAAACATGGATAGGGCAGCCTACAAAAATCAGTGCCCTCCTAACCATTCCCAAGCACTCCGAGTTTTTTGGCAATGTCCATTTTCCTCTCCGAGTTCATGGTGACCTAACCCTAACCTTAAGTGGATTTTTCCCAAATAGGATTTTCCCATGTATTTTACCAGGAAACATGGATAGGGCAGCCTAGAAAAATCAGTGTCCTCCTAACCATTCCCAAGCACTCTGAGTTTGTTGGCAATGTCCATTTTCCTCTCCGAGTTCAAGGTGACCTAACCCTAACCCTAAGTGGATTTTTCCCAAATAGGATTTTCCCATGTATTGTACCAGGAAACATAGATAGGGAATCCTAGAAAGGTCAGTGCCCTCCTAATCATTCCCAAGCACTCCGAGTTTCTTGGCAATGTCCATTTTCCTCTCCGAGTTCATGGTGACCTAACCCTAACCCTAAGTGGATTTATCCCAAATAGGATTTTCCCATGTATTTTACCAGGAAAGATAGATAGGGAATCCTAGAAAGGTCAGTGCCCTCCTAATCATTCCCAAGCACTCCGAGTTTTTTGGCAATGTCCTTTTTGCTCTACGATTTCATGTTGACCTAACCCTAACCCTAAGTGGAATTTTCCCAAATAGGATTTTCCCATGTATTTTACCAGGAAACATGGATAGGTCAGCCTAGAAAAATCAGTGTCCTCCTAACCATTCCCAAGAACTCCGAGTTTGTTGGCAATGTCCATTTTCCTCTCCGAGGTCATGGTGACCTAACCCTAACCGTAAGTGGATTTTTCCCAAATAGGATTTTCCCATGTGTTGTACCAGGAAACATAGTTAGGACACAGTAGAAAGCTCACTGTCCTCCTAACCATTCCCAAACACTCCGAGTTTGTTGGCAATGTCCATTTTCCTCTCCAAGTTCATGGTGACCTAACCCTAACCCTAAGTGGAATTTTCCCAAATAGGATTTTCCCATGTATTTTACCAGGAAACATGGATAGGGCAGCCTAGAAAAATCAGTGCCCTCCTAACCATTCCCAAGCACTCCGAGTTTTTTGGCAATGTCCATTTTCCTCTCCGAGTTCATGGTGACCTAACCCTAACCCTAAGTGGATTTT
>NW_015425488.1:0-1285 GCF_001527695.2 Protobothrops mucrosquamatus | reverse complement strand
CCTTATTTTTACATTTCCAGCATTCCGGATTCATATTTTTGTACATTTTGGCCAATCTCGCCGGTGTTAAATGCCATCTATAGAACATTTTGTATTGATTTTCCCTATATGCAGTTGACAGTGTCAGTTTGCAATTTATGTTCCATAATCTTTCCCATTCTTCCAGATTTATATTTCGGCCCACATTTCTCGCCCATGCGATCATTGGCCCTTTCACTATTTCTTCCTCCAGATCTACGTCTAATAAATATTTGTAGGTTTTTGTTATAAATTTTCCTTCCTTAACTGTTTAAAATTTTATCCAATTGATGTGGGGTCTGGGTTATTCCGTGCTCTTCCATATCCTTACTATGTTTAGATTGGATCTGTAAATATTGCCACCAATCTATGATTATTCCTTGTTCTTCTAATTTTTCTCTTGATTTAAGGTTTCCTTGGCTGTCTAATAGTTCTTTGTATCTAATCATCTTTTTCTTATCCAAGGTGTTAGGGTGTATTATCTCCTGTAATATTAGTTTCAATCTTTCTGCCATTATAGTAGTGAAAATTTTATAATCAGAATTTTATAATCAGATATGGTAGCTTCTATCCAAGTGAAATCCAATTTGGAATTTTCCTATAATGTCTTTTTTTGACTTTTTCCCACGTCCGAATCAGCGCGTCTCTTATCTGATGTTGATAAAAGTATGTGTGTGTTTTTCCCATAGAAAGGCATGCCAGCCAGCCTGTAAATCATGCCCTTCAATCGTTAAAACTCTTTTATTGTCTAGGTTTATCCAATCTTTGAACCAGAGTAGTCCAGCTGCTTGATAATAAATTTCCCATTTTGGGAGCCCAAGTCCACCTCTACTTCTACTATCTTGTAATATTTTTGTGTTTATCCGTGCTTTTTTGCCTGACCAGATAAATTTATTTATTATTTTATCTAATTCTTCAAAAAAAAAAAATTCTCTAATTTTATCGGGACTGTTTGGAACAAATATAATAATCTTGGTAATGTATTCATTTTGATCAATGCAATCCTACTTAATAACGATAATTGTAATTTCCCCCAGGTCTCCAAATCTTTCTTTATTTGTAATATCAATTTTTTATAGTTATCTTCTTTTATTGAGGAGCACCTTGTGGTAAGCCAGATTCCTAAATATTTGATCTTTTTTACAATTTGCAATTCCAAATTCTCTTCTAATTTCCTTTTCTGTTTTTCGGTTAGGTTTTTGACTAACATTTTGGTCTTTTCTCTATTAATTTTTAATCCTGCCACTATTCCATATTTTTCTATTTC
>NW_015425487.1:0-1285 GCF_001527695.2 Protobothrops mucrosquamatus | reverse complement strand
GGAAAAGGGAAAGGAAAGGAAAGGAAAGGAAAGGAAAGGAAAGGAAAGGAAAGGAAAGGAAAGGAAAGGAAAGGAAAGGAAAGGAAAGGAAAGGAAAGGGAAAGGGAAAGGGAAAGGAAAGAGAAAGGAAGGGAAAGGAAGGGAAGGGACAGGAAAGGAAAGGAAAGGAAAGTCTCTTTTCTTCTCTATCTCCTTTTTTTATTTCTTCTCCAGTAGATCAGGCTGCACCGCATGTGTTGAAGCAAGCCATCCCTTTGCTTTCATTGCCAAGTTCATTGATTTTTGAGATGCTGAGAGCTCGGAGTCTCCAGAAACAGACTGGCAAATAAGCGCAAAAGAGCTGAATCTTGCCAGTTGCCGAGGAAAAGGTGAGAGAGGTGACAGGGAGGGGAGCTGTCTTATGATGCATCCTTTGGCTTCTTTCGTGGCACGGAGAAAAACTGACTTGCCAGCAGAAGGAAGATCTGCCCAGCATTGAGAACAAAAAGGAGAGGAAGGTCAGACGCGGGGAGTTATGTATGCCAAGGATGAGCCGGAACTGGGGCCAAGGGTGACGTTTTTGCCCATATTGTCTACCGTGCATTGAAAGATTATTTTAAACACAAACCGAAGGCCTGAAAAGCGGTTATAATAAGACTCTTGCAGAGCCATCGTGGCCCATCATCCCTGGCCACAGGAAGTGAATGTCAGACCTTTGTCGCGGCTCTGCTGACCATGATTTCACACCTGCTGCAGAGCTTTAGAGAAGGAAAAATTGAATAAACGGGGAAAGATACAATGGAAGATAATGGAAGGGACTTTGGAGGTCTTCTAGTCCAACCCCCTGCTTAAGCAGGAAACCCTCTACCATTGCAGACAAGTGGCTATCCGGTCTCTTCTTAATTTCTCCAGTGACAACTTCTGAAGACAAGCTGTTCCACTGGTTAATTGTTCTCGCTGTCAGGAAATCTCCCCTTTGTTCTAGATTGCTTCTCTCCTGGATTAGTTTCCATCTGTTGCTTCTTGTCCTGCCCTCAGGAGCTTTGGGGAATAAGTTGACCACCATGTCTCTTCTTTGTGGCAGCCCCTCCAATATGGGAACATTGTTATCATGTTACTCCCTAGTCCTTCTCTTTCATTCTACTAGGCCAGGGGTAGGCAACCTTGGCTCTTTTATGACTCGTGGACTTCAACTCCCAGAATTCCTGAGCCAGCCATGGCTGGCTCAGGAATTCTGGGAGTTGAAGTCCACGAGTCATAAAAGAGCCAAGGTTGCCTACCCCTGTACTAGGCATACACAATTCCT
>NW_015425486.1:0-1285 GCF_001527695.2 Protobothrops mucrosquamatus | reverse complement strand
AGTAGATCAGTGATGGCGAACCTTTTAGAGACCGAGTGCCCAAAAACTGCCCCCTGACACCGCTTCGTCTCCCATCCTGCCTGCTCTGCCCCTGCCCCACCCACCCGCAGGGCCTTGCACTGCCTCCATGGTCCACCACAGCAGATCGCCATGGCAACCCTGTAGCGCCATGGCAGCCACACCCTCCACCCACACCCCGCAGCATCATCTGCACGCTATGGGGCGCAAGGGCGGAGTCTTGTCCCTGCTGCCTGGCTATGTCCTTGGCTGCGCTGCTCCGTGCAGGCCGCGCCCGGGGCGACTCTCCTCCAGGGGGGCTGCTGGTGAGGGGGGCATGGGCGAGGTGGGGCTGGGGCGACGTTGCGTGTGCCCACAGAGAGGGCTCTGAGTGCCGCCTCTGGCACGTGTGCCATAGGTTCGCCACCACTGGAGTAGATAGTTAAAGCCAAAAGCAAATACGGAATGTACAATATAAATGGTGCAAAATGGTATAAATTTCAGGGAAAATTCACTTTTGGTAATGTCATTCTACACAATGGATACCACATTGCACACAATTATATATATGCACTACATGTCATTACATTAGGTGAGGCATCCAAGTACACATTTATGCTGCAACTTTATATTAAGTTTACATCTAAAGAACGGCTTGCATCCAAAATTTAGAATAGTGAAAATATTTATCTGGTTACTGTTAAGGAAAAGATAAACGGGAAGTAAAGAATCTGCCAGCATCTCTGCTCTTTGCAGAACAGTTTTAGTTTTTAAAGTTGATTGCAATACTTTGCAAAATTGCGTGAATCCTGATATTCAGCTAATCTTCTCTTGTTGTTTTAAATCTAGAAGTAAACTCGTGAGTTTATTGCAACATTTATTTAACTGAAAATACTTCTATTCCACCTCACTATGAACGTTAAACTAATAAAACTCAAGGATTGTAGCATTAAGCAAAAAGAACAAATGAACCCCCAGGCTAATCAGTGGGTACAATCCATGATTAAGAAAACATAATTAGATGAGTTTAAAAACAAAATTACTAATTCAAGAGCTTCAAAAACCTACAGGACATACTTAAATACATATTGTTTCATTCTGATTTATACAAAGGTGAAATGTTGCAAAGTATGAAACAAAATTACTAATACAGAAGCTTTAAAAAAAAACCTACAGGACAGACTTAAATACATTTTGTCTCATTCCGAATTATATAGACGTGCAATATTACAAAGTGTGAAAAACAAAAAGAGAGAAGCAACCTAGAACTAAGGAGAAATTTCCTGAC
>NW_015425485.1:0-1285 GCF_001527695.2 Protobothrops mucrosquamatus | reverse complement strand
GGCCGACGGCACCCTGAGGAGGCCCACTCTGTGGGAGCGTACCGGTCTGAGGGAGGGGATCTGCGGCAGAAGGCGGTCTCGGAGATAACCGGGTCCTATGCCATGAAGCGCTTTAAAGGTGGTAACTAACACCTTAAAGCGCACCCGGAGGGCCACTGGTAACCAGTGCAGCTCGCGCAGTAGCGGTGTCACATGGGAGTGACGAGTCCCTCCCAACACCGCCCGCGCGGCCGCATTCTGGACCATTTGAAGCCTCCGGGTGCTCCTCTGAGGGAGCCCCATGTAGAGAGCATTACAGTAGTCCAGGCGGGAGGTGACAAGAGCATGAGTGACTGTGCGTAAGGCGTCCTGGTCCAGAAAGGGCCGCAACTGGTAAATCAGGCGAACCTGATAAAACGCCCCCCTGGTCACGGCCGACAGATGGTCATCCAGGAGGACTCCCAAGTTGCGCGCCCTCTCTGAGGGGGCCAAAGATTCGCCCCCTATAGTCAGCGATGGCGTCAGCTGACCATACCGAGACGCCGGCAACCACAGCCACTCGGTCTTGGAAGGGAATCCAAATATCAAATCCAAATAAGGTAAGAAAGAACAGCTTCACAATAATATTATAAATTTATTTTCTCCTTATTAATAATCCTGTTCTTACACTGTAAAATAAAATAAAATAAAACAAAACAAAACATATTGTTCCTTCTATTCTGATGAAGAACAACTTAGGACCCTGATTTATTTCAAATACACCTCCCAAAAAGGATAATGCTCCGATTTAATTGTCTTCCTCTTATAGTTAGATCTGCGCAGATGCCTTGATTCTTCATTTCTTAGCGATATGTACAGTATTTACTATAAACCCACTGATATCCTGTTTTTGTACTTGCCTCTAAACATTCTGTCAGTCTGTCTGTCTGTCTGTCTACTTTAGGTACTGTCCATCTGACTCTTAAAACAAGAAATTACAGGCTACTGTTAGTGGCTTGCAATTGCTTTTATATAGAACCCTGTTAAAAGCAACATTTTGGAAGAGATAGTCATTCTTTGGAAAAGTGCTTTGGACCAACTATCACTTTAAATGAGTGAAGCAGAGGCATCTTTTTTTTCTTTTAGAGATTTCCACAGACACTTCTCTTGAGGCTGTCCAAGTATGTATAGACAGCTACAAGCAACTTCCAAAGCACCCATTTGAGCTGGAAATCAATTGAAAAGAGGTGTATGCATTTTTTGGAGGACAATTGACCAAAGGAGTGGTGTTGTTTCTTTCATACCTTCTCTATAGGTTTTGTACAGA
>NW_015425484.1:10743-12028 GCF_001527695.2 Protobothrops mucrosquamatus | reverse complement strand
GTGATACAATTCTAATAACTAACTGCTACAACTAAAGAAGAACATCAGGCTGGGCAATGCTTGTCTACAGTATTTGATTAGGAATGCAAACTGTAATCTCCACTAAACAATTTTAAGCCATTCACTAATTTTAATTTTAAGCCATTCACTAATTTTAATTTTAAGCCAAGCACTAGACCTTTGGTAAGATAACATGGGGAACGGATACATTACCTTGAGTGCGCTTGCAGGGGTGTCAAATTGCCGGCCCCGCAGGCCCGTTTCATCATACCGAAACCGGGCCCACCCCATAGCCGGCAATGCAAAGAGTCGCGATACGTCACGTCACGTCGCGAGTTCGACACCCGTGGCTCAGAGAAAAGCCCAGGACCAAGTTAAGCGTATTCAGCTTATTTTGTCACAACAGGCAACAATTATGAATAAACCTATCATCTGTTGGGAAAGTACTTTTCAGTGATCACCTCTTCTGTAAGAAACAAACCTCCCCTCATTCATTAATCTGTTTTGTTTCTGACGGAGATGCATAAGAAATAGTAAAGAGCTACAAACGATAATACATTGTACCTAATTGCTCCCAACACCATCAATTAAAAAAAAAACCAGGCACAAATAAAAATGCGGAGGACAGATGTTATTCTTTGGAGATGTTGACATAATGAAATGCAATGAGTTCACTTCGAAAGTGCCTGTTCCTGCATTTCCAACCTCCGTATTATGAAACCGGTTGATTACGTTACAAAAAACTCGGAAAGGCACAGATCCACACAGCGATGTCTCTGGTTCGCTTACCTCGCAACGCGCAGCTCTCTCCGCAAAACTCCGGGCGAAAATGCAAATTCCTCCTCAGCGCGAGCTCTAGAAAGATTGTTCCGGCCTTAATTTGTAAGGCTGCGCTGCTCTGATTGGCTAAAGCGCGAGATGTCGTCATGATCAGGCGTGCGCTCGCTCGACAACAACGAAAGTCCGCAAATTACTATTGGAGGAAGGAATGGAGTGAGGATGGGTAGGTTTCTGGGAGCAGCCTATAGTGAACATCGCTTCACCAATGAGGATAGGTGAGATACTGTAAATGGGTCGTTACTATGGAAATCGCAAGATGTCTTGCTTTGTTTAAATGAAATTGCTATTTGATAGAAGCAGGTTAAGGAATGAAGGCATTCAAGCCAATCCTGTCATGCAATCTTTTTCATTGACATATTGAATACAATAAAATACATAGCTTAAACTATCTGGGCAAACGAAACATTTCTCTTTTCTATCTTAGTACTCCCAATCTGGGCTGCCA
>NW_015425484.1:0-1011 GCF_001527695.2 Protobothrops mucrosquamatus | reverse complement strand
TCCTTGTTTCTAGATGGTATCTCCTGATCAGATATTCTTTGGTTTTCTTGTTCTTCAGATATTTTTCTTTCATCTGTTCAATATTCTATTTAAGTAGTGAAAACCGTTTTTGCCCAAACAATATCTGAAGAATTTAGAAGCATGTCACTGAAAAGTTAGTGACAACTTTTTCCAATAGTTATGTTTAAATAATTTTAAAATTTCTGAATCTGAACACAATCATTAATAAATAACAAAAGATTACCTGTGAACATCAATGGTCTCTATCAAACGACAAAATAACCATGCCCACAGCAAAATTACGTGATTACATAAGACCATTATCCCAATGAAGAATCCAGTTCCAAGGATTAGAATTTCTAAAGGATGTGCATATTCAGCTTGCATCCCAAATGGTGCCTGAAGAAAAATATAGAGAGAATGTTTATGTACATGTAACCATACTGAATATTTCATATATATGTTTCAATACGATAGTATTGTTTCAGTAGATTTTCTTCCCTCACATGCTAACCTTTGACTCAAATGTAGAATTGAATAAATTGAATACATTTCTAAATGTAAGAATATTTCCTACTGCTAATTCCAGACAGCCTCTTAAAACAGTAGGTGCTATGTAACTGTCGGTACTGTGTGATTTAAAGACACACAAAGAAGATTTTATAGATTAGTAAACTTATATGTATTCAGTTTTCCTCAATGTTTTCAAAAGATCATGTTAAAAGAGGTTGCTTGAAACTAAGTTTCTTATTATTTTAGAAACAGAAATTAGTTATTCAAATAAAGTACAAATGTTTCGCATTGTATTTTTAAAAAAATGTTTTCGCATTGTATTTTTTAAAAAAAGTTCAAATGTAAAGTGGAACTTGGAGAAAAGATTTATCTTAACAGAATAACAGAGTTGGAAGGGACCTTGGAGGTCTTCTAGTCCAACCCCTGGCTCAGGCAGGAAACCCTATATCATTTTAAACAAATGGTTGTCCAATCTCTTCTTAAAAACTTCCAGTGTTG
>NW_015425483.1:0-1285 GCF_001527695.2 Protobothrops mucrosquamatus | reverse complement strand
CTCACCAGGTTTATGTGATGCCAAATTATTCAGGCTTTTCTCGTTGGCTTCTTTTCCAACAGCAAAGACATAAACATCTGCAAGCAAGCATGGATAGGGAGATAGATTGGGAGGGAAGTACGAATGTTCCTGACCAAAAAAAAGGCAACAGTCGTTTGTAGGGGTGAGTCCTTAATAAAGTACAGCATTGCAATTTTTGTCCATCTTCCTGGCTAACACCAGGCTATCAAAAACCCTTAGACATTTCATTGTGACACTTTAGCTACTAGTTTTGGCAGAAGACTTCCAAACCAGCTGGATTAAATGAGGATTATTTTTTTTTTTTTTACTGCAGACAAAAATAAAGCCACACACAATAGTTTGCTCGCTGCCATTTTCAAAGATTTAAATTACCTTTATCTTTGTATTGGTTTAAACCAGGGGTCTTCAAACTTGGCCCTTTTATGACTTGTGGACTTCAGCTCCCAGAATTCCTCAGCCAGGCACGCCTGGCTGAGGAATTCTGGGAGTTGAAGTCCACAAGTCATAAAAGGGCCAAGTTTGAAGACCCCTGGTTTAAACCCATAGCTTCTTTCTTCTAAACTTCTGAGTTGACTGACACTAGTGGCTTGAAGCCAAGTGGTTGTTGAACCCTTGTGTTTACACCTAGCCTGGAAACTGCTAATTTTACACTCAACGCCTGCACTTAGGAGTTTTCATCTAGTATCAGAATTCTCTCAATGATCCATCACTACACTTTTTAAACAAGCAATTATGTGCGTTCTTAACCAACAGAAAAGAAGGAACTGTCAACCATCCCATTTGGCAAATTCAAGCAAAGAAATTCTTGGCTCTTTTAAATTACCAAGAGTGTAGCTTTATTGAAAGATCCATGTTGGTACAGCAGAAGCAAAGTCAGTTCTGGGATTTTTCCCGCGAAAACTCACATAGGTAAAACCCTTTTTCCCTCCCTGGACTGCCGACAGTTCTTAGTTCACCAATTGGGTTCAGTTCTTTTGTTTTGGGAAAAGGCTGTCTGAGCCACTCAAACATTTGGGTATGTCTAGTTTAACGAAGAGAAGGACGAGGGGGGACATGATAGCAGTGTTCCAATATCTCAGGGGCTGCCCCAAAGAAGAGGGAGTCAAGCTATTCTCCAAGGCGCCTGAAGGCAGGACAAGAAGCAACGGGTGGAAACTGATCAAGGAGAGAAGCAACCTAGAACTAAGGAGAAACTTCCTGACAGTTAGAACAATTAACCAGTGGAACAACCTGCCTCCAGAAGCGGTGAATGCTCCAACACTGG
>NW_015425482.1:0-1285 GCF_001527695.2 Protobothrops mucrosquamatus | reverse complement strand
GTGAGGCAGTTTCCCTACTTTTGCAACTGAGGGTACTCACTGGCAAGCTGGAACACAGCAGCGATGGCTTCTTCCCACCACTGGGTATCCTGGGAAATAATGGGCAGCTCTACCAATCCCAACACGAAGAGGAGCTGGCCGGCTGTCAAGGCCACGGTGGCAATCAAATTGCAGGCACGCATCATGTCAAATTGCACTGTGGGGCGAAAACAATTGTGAGACAGAAACCTGTTAGTTAGCAGGAACGGGACTCTCCCATTTTTTTTTAACTCAACACAAAGTTAAATAGGAGCCAGCCGTGTGCTGCAGCTGCCAAAAAGGCCAACACAGTGCTAGGCTGCATTAACAGAGGGATAGAATCAAGATCACGTGAAGTATTAATACCACTTTACAAGGCCTTGGTAAGGCCACACTTGGAATACTGCATCCAGTTTTGGTCACCACGATGTAGAAAAGATGTTGAGACTCTGGAAAGAGAACAGAGAAGAGCAACAAAGATGATCAGGGGACTGGAGGTTAAAACATATAAGGAAAGATTGCTGGAATTGGGTATGTCTAGTTTAATGAAGAGAAGGACGAGGGGGGACATGATAGCAGTGTTCCAGTATCTCAGGGGCTGCCCCAAAGAAGAGGGGGTCAAGCTAGTCTCCAAAGCGCCTGAAGGCAGGACAAGAAGCAACGGGTGGAAACTAACCAAAGAGAGAAGCAACCTAGAACTAAGGAGAAACTTCCTGACAGTTAGAACAATTAACCAGTGGAACAACCTGCCTCCAGAAGCGGTGAATGCTCCAACACTGGAGGTTTTTAAGAAGAGACTGGACAGCCATTTGTCTGAAATGGAATAGAGTTTCCTGCCTGAGCAGAGGGTTGGACTAGATGACCTCCAAGGTCCCTTCCAACTTTATTATTCCTTCCAATTATTATTATTATTATTATTATTATTATTATTATTATTATTATTATTATTATTATTACTACTACTACTACTACTACTACTACTACTACTACTACTACTACTACTACTATTACTTGTATGGTAAAACCAGTTGTCGCTGACCTGATTATTGGGAGGAATTCACAGGGCTGTGAGCTGCGCACAGGTCTTTCAAATGTGCCCATAGGTAGGTCACGGTGTGCCAAGAGCATCACTTTGTACCGGTATCCTCTGATTTCCAACAAATGGAATTATTGACACTAAAAAGAGCGGAGGTGACATAACGAAGGTCCAGCAGGGTACAAAGACACTGAGAGATCCAACTGGATCTATATGTAAATCAGTTCAGAC
>NW_015425481.1:0-1285 GCF_001527695.2 Protobothrops mucrosquamatus | reverse complement strand
ACCAAATTCTTGAATTCATAATCACTACAGAGAAAAGTTGAGATTCAAAACTTTATCAGTGGGAGAAAGTAAAATGAATGCTTTCATATATTCACCTTTAAAATGTCTACATTTGATTTTTTTTTCATGATATTTATCTGTGACATAATCTATGTGATGCTGAATCAGAATTTCCCAGTCTTTTTCCGGGCAAGCTTCTCATCTTTAACCATGACATATATGGGTGCTAGATGTATGATTCTTTCCTTTGGAATAGCAAAACCTATTGAGTTTAGCTGATGCAAATGAATGCAAATATTTCTTGTTTCATTTTTTTTTCTTTTAAGAGTCATAAATTTAAGTCTCATAAATTCCTTCTTAAACAGAATGTAAAAGACTTGAGAGTTCAGAAGTGCAGGTGTAAGAAACAGGGAAAGTGGCAGATTAATGCTTTCCTAGCTTCCCTGAATATATTGTATTTTCAATTCTCCTCTCTATATGTATAAGGGTGGGAGTTGATGAAGTACAGATTTTACACATTTAAAAAGCTTTTGAGGCTCCTGCTGCTTAATTCCTTAGCAAACAAATAATGTTCTTTTAATGTCATATAATTACCCACAAAATAGTCTTTCCAATGGCTGAAACAGGAGGGTCAGGATCTAAAGGCTGGATTACACAATAGGTATCAAAATTGTACAAAGGCCAGACACTGTTTTAAACTTGCCAAATATATAATAGAGAAATACAAGGAAGAGATAATGAGTTTTTTTAAAAAAAAACAAAACACAAAAAATGTTTTATTGAAGAAGAGGACTTGATTGAGGAAGACTCATGTTTTGCTCTAACATGTTAGCAATGATAGCCACAGATTTTAGCCCTATTGTTTTATTGCTTTAATATAATGCTTCTCAAGTTTCCAAACAAAAGGTTTATGAATTCAGGACATTATATGCTATAGTATCCTTGTGATGATGATGTTGATGTTGATGATGATGATGATGATGATGACGATGACGATGACGATGATGATGATGATGATGATGATGATGATGATGATGATAATGATAATAATAATAATAATAATAATAATAATATAATAATAATAATAATATAATAATAATAATAATAATAATAATAATAATAATAATAATAATAATAATAATAATAATAATAATAAAGTTGGAAGGGACCTTGGAGGTCATCTAGTCCAACCCCCTGCTCAGGCAGGAAACCCTATACCATTTCGGACAAATGGCTGTCCAGTCTCTTCTTAAAAACTTCCAGTGTTGGAGCATTCACCGCTTCT
>NW_015425480.1:0-1285 GCF_001527695.2 Protobothrops mucrosquamatus | reverse complement strand
CATGCCCGTTGCTGGTTGGCTAACTAGCAACAGGGTCTTGCCAGCCAATGGAATTGTGTGATTACAAGCCAGGGGAATCCCATAAAAGAGGGCTCCCCTGGCCCAGAGAGCCAGTCCGGATTTACTTTATGCCTTGCCAATAAACCAAGAGCTGACTGTCACTCGACTCGTGTCTTACTGCCTGCGCGATCTAACAGTCCCCCTCCTCCTCCTTTCTTTTCCAGGTGTGCCAGAAGTGTTGAGTCTGGGGCCTTTGCGTCACCCCTCTGCAGCTCCCGAGGACTCTCTCAAGGCAAGTCCTGCGCTGCACTGCTTTGGCTCATTCCCTCCTCTGCTACCCTGGGCTGGGCTGGGCTGGGCAGGGTCACGTACCACCTGCCACGTGCCAATGTACCACAGGTGGTACGCATACCACCAATTGAAAAGCCCTGATCTAGATAATAATCAATTAACTTAACTAGACAATAGGCTTTGTCTATTCCTGTAATACACTTCCTGTCTAAAACCTACTTCACTAATCCTTGCTCATGAAGTTAGATCCATGTTTTTAGTAGCACTTCCCCAATTGTACACAATGCTTCAAACTTCAATATATTGCTCAACGACTTGTCATCCAGATCTATTAGACTAATTCTAGTAAGTCTCACCCCAGATAGTATTGCCATATCCCCCATATTAATTGAAGATTATAGAAACTGAGACATCTAAGACATCTTGAAGGCACCAAGGTCAGAAAACTTCTTTGTATGACCTAATTTTACAAACCAAGTATTAGAAGCTATGTCATGCAGTGTCAAGCCTGATATCTCCAGATGTTTTAGACCAAGGGTGTCAAACTGCTGGCCCACAGGCCGGTTGCATCATATGGAGGCCATGCTCACCCCAGCTCCGGCAATGCAAAAAAAGTCACAATACGTCACGACACATCACGTGACGCAGTGAGTTTGACACCCGTGTTTTAGACACATATCTCTCAAGCTCTTGTACAAACCATGTTGGCCAAGATGAATAGTTGTTTGCTAGAATTTTAAGCACAGCAGCTTCTTTTTCAGCCCTATTGAAGGTATTATGGGTTAGCATAATACTACTTGCAGGCAAAAGCTATGCTTTACCACCCACTACATTTTTTATTCCAAAACAAAGCTAATAGAGTGTGATTTGTAGCACAGGTCAGTACTGCAGAACTAGATAAATTGGTACTCCAAAACAAGCATTAAAATCTGATTATAAATGTAATACAATTAGCTGATGTTTAAACATTCTTTATTGCAGCATTTTCAGCAAC
>NW_015425479.1:0-1285 GCF_001527695.2 Protobothrops mucrosquamatus | reverse complement strand
CCTGTTTAGCAATTGTTCCAATTTACGACAATATTGGGGAAGTAGGATTATGACTGATCCCTGAACTTAAGATGTACACCTCATCTCTATGATCACACAATCACCATTTGCAACTTTCACAGCTGGCTTCCAACAAAGTCAATGAGGAAGCTGGCAATAAGTCACAAGGCACAGGCATTAGGAAAAATAATATTGACTTACTTTGGTACAACTACTAACAATGTAATTAAGTACTCAGAATCAAGTACAAAGTCATCTTTCTTCACAATTTCAGCCAAACTTCTTGTTAGCAAACTTCCCCTGTCAAAGCAGAAGAAGAAGTGGAAGTGAGTGTTCTGCTTCAATCTTTAAATAGACGTAGGTACTGTTCATTCAGGTGAAGTTCAACCTGGAAGTGCCTCGGTGCTTCTGACACGAGTGCGATTCAAGTGGAGAATGAAACTTTCCACAGATCTCCTTTTTTCTCCTTTGGGAAATTAACATTATTGATGCAACACTTTCTATAGTATATGCTGGGAAACTCAATTGATCTTTATAGGTTTATACCAGAACAACAAAGATTTGATTACAATGAAGTTAGTGAGGTTAAAAGACATTCTATAAAGCAGACACAACATTTAATGCTCCTTTAGCATCTAGGTATACGAGCTTGCATTCCTATTCAAGAGCTTGTGCTTTAAAATTCAAGAGGCAGAATAGCTTCTTCTATATGTGCATTATTTCAAGAATTTGAACATATCAAATTGATCATCCAGCTCTGAGACAATCTTACAAAACAAGATGACAACTCACGCATTTTTCCTTTCCAAGTTCTGAAGGTTGCCTTTTAGGCTGTTGTATGCAGATGCCCTTGCCTTTAGATCATTATCAATCTGAGTCACTCCCTTTGAAAAAAAAAAATTAGGACCCATGTCTTAGAAGTAAGGAGAGACCCAAATTAAATATTTCTATAAAAGCTACTACTAATTGCAAACGGCCACATAAAAAGGAAAAGAATAAATAGGAGAAAATGAGACAATGCACTCAAATTAATAGACTGAACTTCATTGATTCTGATTTTAGAAATGAACCAGGAAATAAGATTTTGAGCAGTCTGTAATTTAAAGAAAGAAATATTATGCTCAAAAACATTTGTATTTTATGATTTTTTTTCTACTTTGGTGTCTATAGAAAACTGTTGTCAGACAGACAAAATAAATTAGTTGCAGTGCTTCCTTGTAACAAGTTTACCCACTTGATGTTTTTGGATTAAAACTCTTATCAATGGAGTACTTTGAGGATACCA
>NW_015425478.1:0-1285 GCF_001527695.2 Protobothrops mucrosquamatus | reverse complement strand
GAGGGGGAAAAAAACGGAGTCCAGTTGTCTTTTGAAAAAGCACCTTTGGGACAACCATGACCTGGATGATTGAGAATCTCCATAGAGAGAAACTAAGACAAGGTATTGGAACTGCTTGGTGAATTTGGTTACTTGCATTTGAAGTTCCTAATGTTTCCTATGAGCTCTAGCGCAGGGCTTTTCAACCAGTGGTACGGGTACCACCTGTGGTACATTGGCACCTGGCAGGTGGTACGTGACCATCCTAGAAAAGTGATAGTGGGGGAGGGGAATGAGCTGAACTGGTGGCAGCACCGCACAAGCCTGAGCGAGAGATGGCTGGAGCTGCAGGGCTGTCAGGGCTCAGTGGAAGCACCAGGATCAGTGCCGCTTTCCAGCTGATCGGCGAAGCACCAGGATCAACGCCAGGCTCCAGCTGGAGCTCGGCGCTGATCCTGGTGCTTCTGCTGAGCCCAGAAGAAGCGCCGATCAGCTGGAATGTTGCAGCATCTCCAGGGTCTTGTGATTTACATTCAGATGCTTGGCAACTGATTCATATTTATGACGGTCACAGTGTCTCAGGGTCATGTGAAGTGACCAAAACCTGCTGCAACGACCCAGCAGACGGGTGGAATAAAAACCAAACACCCCACCCCACCTCCGCTGCCAATCCCGAACAGAAATGCTCACAACAATGAAAACCTCAATTAGGAGGAAGAGCGCTGCTGGGTGGGCAGGCAGGTGTCTTGCTCGGCTGTGGCTTGTGGGGCACTTTTGTCAGTGCCATTGTATATTTGAACAGTCATTAAGCGAACTGTTGTAAGTCGAGGACTACCTGTACTTTATCACTTTTTTCCCTTTTTTTTTTTTTTTGGTCATCAAGTTTTTGACACCTTGCTAGGCGACTGATGGTACTCGGATATTGCCATATCCTAAAAGTGGTACAATGGGTGAAAAGGTTGAAAAACCCTGCTCTAGCGTGGTTAGAATGGGCTTCTACAGAGAACTGGATGTCTGGGTGTCAAAATGACAAATGGGGGGAATAAGTGGTAAAATGCCAACTTGAGTTCGAAGTCAGCGAGTGCAAAGAGATGCCCGTTAGCCCTTCCAGCATTCATATTAATGGAATCTGAGCTGGCACTGAGCAATCAGGAGAGCGATCTTGACGTCATGGCGGACAGCTCAATGAAAATGTCAAACACAGGGTGCAGTTGCAATCAGTAAGACAAATCCCATGCTTGGCATCTTAGGATAAGATGAAAATAGAACAGCCAATAGAGTAATGCCTTTTATATACATCTGTGGT
>NW_015425477.1:0-1285 GCF_001527695.2 Protobothrops mucrosquamatus | reverse complement strand
ACCTATGGGTCGCGACCCCATTTGGGGTCGATCGACCATTTCACGGGGGTCGCCAAGCAAGGCTGTCCGCCATTTTTTCCCCTTTTCCGGCGGGTGCCTTACCTCCCTTGGGCTGGGCCAGCTGGTGGTCGGCCTGCTCCGTCTCTGCCGCTTGCCAGCTACGCCTCGGCCGGCGCAGGGGGCGGAACCACGCATGCGCTCCCGGGCAGGGAAAGTCCTCGACTTACGACCGGTTGGGTAGTCCTCGACTTACGACCGGTTTAGTCCTCGACTTACGACCGGTTTAGTCCTCGACTTACAACTGGTTTAGTCCTCGACTTACGACCAGTTGGGGGTCGTGACATTAAAAAGGTTGAGAACCACTGCTCTATGCTATCTCTATTTCCAATGAAAATTCTAATTTATATAGATTTAATTTAGCGTTCAGAGACATGTTTGAGCTTTAAGAGCATTCTTGAGACGTGCTATGCCAGCAACATTGTTGAATAAAATGCACTTGGGGATAGAGACGTAAACGTGGGGAAAAGCAGAAAAAAAGATCAGAGGAGGAGTTATTTCCATTTCTTGGTACTAATCTTTGATTCAGCATTTATCACATGTAGCCTCAGTGAGTTTTCAGCTGTGAAAGTTTCTGTTTCCATTTTTGAAGAGCACTCCTGAGGTCTGTGGTTCATCTTAGTTCATCTGAACTCTGTGTAATAATAAAGCAAGCAAACTTCATAAATTGTATTTGGCTAATATAAATGGTAGCGGGTGCTTTGCTAGGAATTCGTTTTTCTGTTTCTGTAAGGCAAAAAAACACATTTTTACACATTGGGGTCAACAATGAAGTGGGTTGTTAAACACAGATTTTTTTTTCTTAAGCATTACTACCACACCAATTAATAGGCAATCATTCTTGATTTGGACTAATTTTGAGGTTTGATTAAGCAACTACTTAAAAAGCTGGTTGAAATATTGATGGTTGCCAAATTCGTTTTCAAAAACGTCTCCCCCAAATGCTCTGGGACTTTATTGTTTTCCGCCTTTCAGAATTTTGGTTTTTGGGTTTTTTTTTTTACCTTGACTTACAAGCTCCTGCTTTACAGTCTTACCTTTCCCTATTGGTATCTTTTCCCGAGCCATTTTCCAAACAGAGTATCTGTGACATGGGTTATGTTGTACATGCTCGGGCATTTCATGGGAGGAAACTTGGAAGCACATTGCCTGAAATCTGTTTCAGAGTCTTTAATTACAAGGTACCCTGATGGTCATAAGAATTTCTGGAATAAGCATTTCAGCTGAT
>NW_015425476.1:0-1285 GCF_001527695.2 Protobothrops mucrosquamatus | reverse complement strand
GGAGCAGAGGAGGGCGGGGTTTCCCACCAAGCGCGGGAAATAGGCTAAGGTTATAGCCCCTCCCAAATTTTACTTGCATTCCTGTTCTCTAAAGGGGCGGTCCTAGGGTTTGATGAGGGCGTGGCCAGGTTTGGGTGGGGGCGTGGCCAGGGGAGGGAGGTGAGTTCCACCACCTTTTCTCTGAGAAAAAAAGCCCTGGCTAAAACATATAAGGAACGGTCGCTGGAATTGGGTGTGTCTAGTTTAATGAAGAGAAGGACAAGGGGGGACATGATAGCAGTCTTCCAATATCTCAGGGGCTGCCCCAAAGAAGAGGGAGTCAAGCTATTTTCCAAAGTGCCTGAAGGCAGGACAAGAAGCAACAGATGGAAACTCATCAAGGAGAGAAGCAACCTAGAACTAAGGAGAAACTTCCTGACAGTGAGAACAATTAACCAGTGGAACAACCTGCCTCCAGAAACTGTAAATGATCCAACACTGGAAGCTTTTAAGAAGAGACTGGACAGCCATTTGTCTGAAATGGTATAGGGTTTCCTGCCTGAGCAGGGGGTTGGACTAGATGACCTTCAAGGTCCCTTCCAACTTTACCACTATTATTATTATTATTATTATTATTATTATTATTATTATTATTATTATTATTATTATTATTATTATTATTATTATTATTATTATTATTATTATTATTATTATTATTATTGTTGTTGTTGTTGTTGTTGTTGTTGTTGTTGTTGTTGTGATGATGATGATGATGATGATGATGATGATGATGATGATGATGATGATGATGATGATGTCACCCCGGTCCTTCTTTTCATTAAATTAGAAATACCCAATTCCTGCAACTGTCCTTTGTAGGTTTTAGCCTCCAGTCCCCTAATCATCTTTGTTGCTCTTCTCTTCACTCTTTCTAGAGTCTCAATGTCTTTTTTTATATCATGGCAACCAAAACTGTATGAAAACAGAATGAAAGTTCCCATTGCCGCTTTCTCTATTACGCCACCTCTCTGCCCTCCGGCCCCCTCACAGCCACCTCTTGGCAAGTGATAAATGAAAGGAACGCTCACAAATGGGATGTGCCAACAGAAGAGGTTAGACAACAGCTTGATAAACTAAACAATAGGAAGCAATAGAGGCCAGATGGTGTCTATTTACTCAAGAGTTCCGAAAGAAATCAAGTATGAAATTACACAACTACTAACGGCAGTGTGTAACCTACCAGTAAAATTAGCCTCTGCACCAGAGGGCCTTGAAAGTAAAGCTAATGTAAGACCAATTTCATAAA
>NW_015425475.1:0-1285 GCF_001527695.2 Protobothrops mucrosquamatus | reverse complement strand
GATAGATAGATAGATAGATAGATGATAGATAGATAGATAGATAGAAAGATAGATAGATGATAGATAGATAGATAGATGATAGATAGATGATAGATAGATAGAAAGATAGATAGATAGATAGATGATAGATAGATAGATAGATAGATAGATGATAGATAGATAGATAGATAGATAGATAGATAGATGATAGATAAATAGATAGATGATAGATAGATAGATAGATAGATAGATAGATAGATAGATAGATAGATAGATGATAGATAGATAGATAGATAGATAGATGATAGATAGATAGATAGATAGATAGATGATAGATAGATAGATAGATAGATAGATAGATAGATAGATAGATAGATAGATAGATAGATAGAGGGAAAGCATGTTTGTCAACAGGAAATAACCTGGTGGTGGTGGGACTTGACCATTTAGCTATTACCAAGTTTGTGTTCATGCTATTGGGGTTTTGAGCTGCTTTCTAGGAAAGTTGGAATCTTAAAATTTCTGAACTAGCTGCAATTTGGTTTTTGACACGAGCCTGCCTGGAAGTTGTGAGGACATCTTTTTCTTTCTGGGGGAAAAAAAAAGTTTGCGTGTTTCTCATTCAACCGAGAATTAATTTCCTCTGCGGCTTTTAAGGCGACTTTAGTTTAGCTTCCCTTGCTTTTTTTCCAGATCACGATCATCCAGAGTTCAGCAAATTGTGGAGGTGATAAATTGTGGGAAGTGGGTTCTGGGGTGCTGTCCAGATACCGCAGCGTACCCCAAGATGGCCTGCCTGGACAAAGAATGCAAACTTTTTCTGTTTTATTTTTTTTAACATAAATGATCTTTTTCTTTTGCAAGAAATTCTGCAACTTTCAAGTCTTTTGAAGACAGAGTTGGAACCATAAAGGTAATTTTCCTCCCATCATACCTGGGAGAAAAACCACTTCTACCTCCACCACCTCCTCCTCCTCCTCCCCCTTCCCCTTCCCTTCCTCCTCCACCACCACCACCACTAGAAAATGGAGAGCCAGTTAGTGGTTAAGGCACGAGCTAGAAACCAAGAGACAGTGAGTTCTAGTCCCGTCTTAGGCATGAAAACCAGCTGGGTGACTTTGGGCCAATCACCAGGAGATGGTGAGTTCTAGTCCCGCCTTAGGCATGAAAGCTGGCTGGGTGACTTTGGGCCAATCACCAGGAGACAGTGAGTTCTAGTCCCGCCTTAGGCATGAAAGCCAACTGGGTGACTTTGGGCCAATCACCAGGAGACAGTGAGTTCTAGTCCCGCCTTAGGCATGAAAGC
>NW_015425474.1:0-1285 GCF_001527695.2 Protobothrops mucrosquamatus | reverse complement strand
TCTGACTATTTGATAGTCTAGGAAAATGTGCTTGCTGTAAGTAATTCTCTATTCTAAGAATTGTATATTTTCAGAGGCATATAACTTTGAGTAAAAATCCAAAAAACTTATTTTAATCAATTTTTGTTGATATGTCACTTTCCCCTTGTAATCTATTTTATCTATAACTCTTGACTTCTGCTTCTTTCGTAGTTGGTAGGCCAACCATCTACCAGGTTTGTTTGCATTACAAAATGTGTTATATTTCATATAACACAAATTAGTTGCAGTCTGATCCGCCATTAGAATATTGAATTGCTCCCTAAGCATAGTTATAGAAACCTTTAATTTATTATACAAAGGATTTACAATAAAAGCCTTTTCTTTTAATTTAATCTCATCTTCTAACTCTTTTCGTTTTTGCATCTGTTTACGCCTATATGCATTATTCATATAAATCAAAGCACCTCTCATATACGCTTTGCTAGCATCCCAGACCATCGACATTGAGGTGCCTTTATGCATATTCAATAAAAAGAATTCTTTCAATTGATCTTTACATTTCTGCAAATTTCCCTCGTATCTAAATAAATTTTCATTTAACCTCCAAGACCTTTTATTCCCTTCTTCAGCCCAAAGTTCCATCCACACAGGACTATGGTCTGACAATGTTCTAGGAAAAATCTTGATATTCTTCACCCTAGAAAAGAAATCATTAGTAATTTAAAAAAAAGTCAATTCTAGAATGAGATTGATGTCTGTCCGAGAAAAAAGTAAAGTCTCTTTCTTCTCTATTTCACTCTCGCCAGATGTCTCTTAACTCCAGATCCACCTTCAAATCAAAAAAAGTTTTCGGCAATGTAGAATAATTTGAAGCTTTGAAGGAACCTTTCTTGTCTTTACTTGAATCTAAAACTCCATTCCAGTCCCCCATCATAATAACTGATTTGTAATCCAATTGGTTTAATTTTTGATGTATCAACTTGTAAAACTGTTTCTGTTGTTGATTTGGGGCATGTAATCCAATAATAAGACATCTGCTTCCATTCAAAATTAACTCAATAAACACATATCTTCCCTCCTGATCACAATCAATTAGTTTAGGCAAAAAATCTTTTCTCACATAAATAACTACCCCGCCCTTTTTCTGCGGAGCAGGTGCTATAAAATGTATTCCCAACCGTGAGTTAATCAAATACTTTTGATCCTTTGCAGCAATATGAGTTTCTTGCAAACACACAACATCATTTTTATGTTGTTTCAAATAATGAAATATCTTTTTTCTTTTCTGTGGTGAATTCAAACC
>NW_015425473.1:0-1285 GCF_001527695.2 Protobothrops mucrosquamatus | reverse complement strand
GGAGGAGGAGGAGGAGGAGGAGGAGGAGGAAAGGACTCTGGGGTCCTTGACGCTCTCTGAGCAGGGTTGTTTTCTTGCAGACGTTTCATGACCCAACTAAGTAACATCATCAGAGCTAGAAGGGAGAGGGGTTTGTAAAGAGGAGGAGGAGGAGGAGGAGGACTTTGAAGTCCTTGGTGTTCACTGAGCAAGGTTGTTTTCTTGCAGACGTTTCATGACCCAACTAGGTAACATCATCAGAGCTAGAAGGGAGAGGGGTTTGGAGAGGAGGAGGAGGAGGAGGAGGAGAAGGAGGACACAACTGAACATCTCCAAGAAAACCACCAAGATCTGAGAGCACCAAGGACCCAGTGGTGGGATTCAGCCGGTTCGCACCACTTCGGCAGAACCACTAGCTAATTTTTTGTTGCCCAGGCCCAGAATGGACTTCCGGAAGTGGCATCCATGCAGAGAACCGGTTGTTCACCTATTTGAATCCCATCACTGCAAGGACCCCATAGTCCTCCTCCTTCTCCTCTCCACAAACCCCACTCCCTTCTAACACTGATGATGTTACCTAGTTTGGTAATGAAGGGTCTGCCAGAAAACCACCCAGCTCAGACAGACCCAAGGACCCCACAGCTCAACCTTCAACTACAAATCATTCTCTTCTATCTGAAGATTTTATAAGTCCAGACCCCCACCTAGTATAGATGTCACACAGCTAAAGCATCTTTCGCCCCCTCAGCCTGTGAGCGGTCACCTCCTCTGTCAGGCTATGTCCAATAATGCGTACAATAACGTATGAAGTCAGAGCAAATGATTAAAAGTGTTAGAGCAAAGGAGTATTTTATTGTCTGGATTGCAGTTATCCATTTCCCTTGTGGTGTCATATCAATTGGCAGAAATTGCTGCTTTTTCCCTCTTTGGAGACAGGCCACTTGTCTGCCACTACACAAACCCAGCACAAAATGCGGCCAGGCCTGGATTTAAACACGTTGGACTTCCGAAACGGCCTGCATTTTGAACCTCAGTGACCCTTTTTTTTTTTTTCGGTAAGGAAACAAATACTCAACTTAGAGAACGGCGACGGTACACGATCCTTCCGCGTAAAACGCCTGTCTAGATTACGAATAATGCCTTTTCTTAAAATTGTTGGCCACCAATAGGATCACACTGAATGTTTTTATGTAAACTTTGTATTGTCAGGGGAGGAGTTACCCCAGTCAAGAGATTTATATTTTCATAAATGTTAAATTTAGTTACCTTTTGTTACAGGGCTGTTTAAACGAGAAGCCTATTGCTG
>NW_015425472.1:0-1285 GCF_001527695.2 Protobothrops mucrosquamatus | reverse complement strand
TTCTCGCCTACATCGTCCATATAGGACGACTCGGGAACTCAACTCCTACCCCGGGCAGCTCACCGATCCCCTTATGCCCAGGGGAAAGGTATCAAGCCGTTTGACAGCAGATGCTGGCTGTCAAACCGGCTTTTACGCGAAACAGGCGGGAGGCAGCAAACAGCTGCGACCAGCGAAATCGCCTGCCACCGGAAGTCTCTCAATTTCTTATTCTCATAACTGTTATTTCCTTTTACAATAATTATTAAAAACATGAAAAATGCATTTTTTTTATCACAATATTTTTTTTTTATCACAATACAGTATAGAAATTTGTTTGCAACAGAGAAAAGCACATGCAAATTCATTTCTAAATTGTAGCCTCTTTTCATAAAGGGAAACATTTGCCACATCCTAATTAAACATGTTCTAGGAGCTTTGACTTTTTGACGATTTTTAGCTATCTGTTTCTTCCCTGTAGAAAGGAAAGGTTCATTACACTTTTACCATCAGGATCTTTGTTGCATTTAATAGGTTTCTGTGTTGATGTCTGTGTTAATGTTTCATTGGATTGTCCTTGAAAATGCTGGTTCCATAAAATCTTTGTGTGATTCTAAACTTTGGACTGTCTTCCTACTTTGAATTCAGGCCGGTTTGCAGGAGAGAAATGGTTGAAGACTTCGTCTTCCCTAGCAAACTCTCCTTCCTATAATAAGCATATTGTTCCAGGGAGAAATTCAAATACAGTAATTGAATCATTTGTTTTACTAAGACTTATGTAATACTTGAACCTAAGTATCACGAGCAACCAAAATGCCTAAGAATTGGCATACTTTTATGTTATCTAGAACTCTTCTTCAGGCAAGATATGGGATAAATGCAAAAAAAATAATTATCTGCAATCAAGATAAACACTTTTATAAGTTGATTTTCAAATTAAATCAGGTGTTTCAATGAAGGGATTTGTAGAAGATTGGAAATAACACCACTGAGCTAAAAGATTTCCTGAATGGAAATCATCTCCTACCCCATTGTATAACCCTGGAAATTTCATATCAGAATCTCAAATTTCTGTAATGTAAGCAGTAAAAGGTTCTTAGCCCAGAGTGCCCTTTGCCAAAATAGGATCAACCTGGAAAAATAGATTAACATCTTTTAATTTATGCATAAATAAAACTTAAGTCTCTTACAAATACAAGGTGAGATGATCCTTAAAAAGTTAAAAAATCTCTTGTAAACAGCTCAAACAGGTATTCTTTCATTGGCTAGCATAATTTGAGTCACCAAGCATGCTCATTAGCCTCAT
>NW_015425471.1:0-1285 GCF_001527695.2 Protobothrops mucrosquamatus | reverse complement strand
ACTGGCTTCCACTTTTGCGCTGCTCCCATCGCCCAGCTTTGTCTTCGGGCTTTAGTAATTCGCGCACCCTTATTCAGATTTGGTGACGTGGGGCGCCACGTCGGGCGGGCGGCGGCCAATGGCGAGCCGGTGGCCATGGCAACCTCTTAATTTATAGCATATCTAAATTGGCTCCAGCCCGGCGCTTGGCACAGAGGGGAAAAAAAAGGAGGCAGCTCCATTGTGGAGGGGCGAGATTCGCACCTGACGCGCCGAGGCCGTCCGTGAGTAGTTGTGCCTGCCCGACCCTGGGCGCGCTGGCGGGGCCCGGCGGGGGCGCAGCTCGGTTGGGCCGGGACGGGCGGGTGGGAAGAGGGGAGGATGGGAAGATGGGCTCGGGGGGGGGGCGCCTCTTCCCCCCCACACACCGGAGGCAAAGAAGCCCCCCTGCCCCTTCCGCCAAAGAAACCCCCAAAGCATCAGGTGGGGATGGAGACAGGGGGGCTCTCCCACGCATCCCCCCTCGGGGTCGCTCCGGTTTGCCTTCCCTGGGGGGGGTGGAAGTAAGAGGGGAGAGACCCGCGCTCGGAAACCCCCGCAGCCTTGGAAACTTTATCCGGCTTTCCTCCTGGCCGCCGGGCCTGCTTGGTGTGCGTTACGTGTGAACGGGAATGTGGCGTGGAGAAAGGAAGGGGCTGGGATTTGGGGAATCCCTTGAATTGACGCCCACCCCACCCAAAGAACCGTCCGGGTGTCCAAAGAGAAGGGGGCGGGATGAAGAGGATGTCTCTTCATCCTCACCTCACCTGTGATTTCTCTAATTCCTGACCTCGGGAATGGCAGAGATGAGGGGGAAGGAACTCTTCCAAAAGTAAGAAAGAGTTGAAAGAAAGAAAGAAAGAAAGAGAAAGAAAGAAAGAAAGAAAGAAAGAAAGAGAAAGAAAGAAAGAGAAGGAAGGAAGGGAAGGAAGGAAGGAAAGAAAGCAAAAGATAGAGAAAGAAAGAAAGAAAGAGAAGGAAGGGAGGGAGAGAGGGAGGGAGGGAGGAAAAGAGGGAAGGAAGGAAGGAAAGTAAAAGTAAGAAAGTAAAGAAAGAAGGGAGGGAAGGAAGGAAACGGGAAAGAAAGAAAGAAAGAAAGAAAGAAAGAAAGAAAGAAAGAAAGAAAGAAAGAAAGAAAGAAAACCACTGAGGCAAAATTAGCTCGCCAATGGACCTCAAAACGAACTGAACCGGATACCCTTAAAACCTCCAGAACATTTCCGAGCAAAAAAGCCCAGGTACCCGTCAATTTAATGGGGGGGGGGGG
>NW_015425470.1:0-1285 GCF_001527695.2 Protobothrops mucrosquamatus | reverse complement strand
TCAATCTTGGTTTCATCAGACCACAGAATCTTGTCCCTCACAGTCTGAGAGTCCTTGAAGTGCTTTTTTGCAGACTCCAAGCAGGCTTTCATGTGTTTTGCACTGAGGAGAGGCTTCCGTCTAGCCACTCTGCCATAAAGCCCAGATCAATGGAGGGCTGCAATGATGGTTGTCCTTCTGGAATTCTGTCCCATCTCCACACAGGATCTCTGGAGCTCATTCAGAGTGCCCATCGAGTTCTTGGTCACCTGTCTTACTAAGGCCCTTCTCTCCCGATTGCTCAGTCTGACCAGGTAACCAGCTATTGGAAGAGCCCATTGTGCTCTTACGGTAGAAACCTTCAGTGCAGCAGAAATTTTATTGTAGCCTTTCCCAGATGTGTGCCTTGCAAAAATCTTGTCTCTGAGCTCCGCAGGCAGTTCCTTTGACCTCATGGCTTTTACTCTGCTACAGGTGCATTGTCAGCAGTGAGGCCTTCTATACTGAGCTGTGTGCCTTTCCAAATCATGTCCTGTCAATTTAATTTACCACAGGTGGACTCCAATCTAGGTGTAGAAGCATGTCAGCAATGATAAAGAGAAATAGGAGGCATGAATTTCACATGTTATTGCAAAGGGCCAGGTGTGCAAAGCTTGTCACATCATACCCAAAAAGTCTCAAGGCTATAAATGCTGCCAAATGTGCTTCAACAAAGTACTGAATGAAGTGTCTGAATACTTATGTCAATGTGATATTTCATTTTTTTCATTTTAATAAATTTACAGACATTTCTAAAATTCTTTTCACTTTGTCTTTATGGGGTACTGAATGTACCTTAATGAGAAAAAAAATGATTTTCAACAACTGTAGAATCAAGGTGCAGCATAATAATTTGACAGAAACAAAGGGGGTCCAAATACTTTATGAATGCACTTTATATCCTTTTTGCATTCTTGACTTAATTTGGTATTCCCACAGGTCAAATGCTAATGGCTCTCAAAATGTTATCCATGTCATTTCTTCCTGCTTTTTTTGCTGAGAACCATTTAGATGTTTTGGGGCGCAGCCTAAGTTTATATCTGTTTTTTGTTCTCAGTGTGGCATTTTTAACATTACAGTTTTCAAATCTAGTTTGATCCTAAATTTATCGTACCACAAATATGCATGACATCCAAACCTTTATAAAGCCTTTCCAGTTCTAAAATTCTCTTATTTCTGACTAACTCCCATTTCTTATCCAAACCACACAGCAGACTACAAAGTCCAATTTGAAATCAGGCAAACCAAATCTTCCCTTTTCCTTCGA
>NW_015425469.1:0-1286 GCF_001527695.2 Protobothrops mucrosquamatus | reverse complement strand
TTCTGCATTCATGTTAAAACATCCAGGCTTTCCTCTTCTGGCTTTCCTCTATAGGCAGTATATTGATTTTGTGAAATGACATTTAAAGGACAGCATGATTTGCAATGTAAAGGAGTATTTCACGTTATGCCAGAGCATGCAAAGAAGGTCTAGCATAATCAGGAGCACACCTTAGTGTGGTTCGTTGGATCCTGGCCTTCTTCAAAGGCAGTCCAGGCACCCACTTTAAAAAAATATAGCCAAACTGGAACAGAGGAGGAGGAGGAGGAGGATTTTGATGATGATGATGATGATGATGATGATGATGATGATGATGATGATGATGATGATGATGACGACGATGATAATGGGGGAAAAGCTATAGCCTACAAAGAGAAACTGAGATACTGAACTTTAAGCTTAAGAAATGAACAGTTGTAGGAAACATGATGGCATACTTGAAGAAGTGAGTGCAAAGAGGAGCAATAATCTACAGTACCACTTCTCTCATCTTTATTGTCTTAGGCTACAGAAGACAGAAATACTAGACAAACTTCTTAATGATGAAAGGAACTTGGTAGCAGAACCAATTGCTTAGAAAGCAGTGTCCTTAGAAATGATGGATGGTCATTGGATGGTGGTTTAAATGGCCCCTTCCAACTTTATGATTCTACACCCTCTTTACCACCTTGTTACACTGGTAATGAGATTGTTTTTTTATTTACAGGTTTTGGGGATTCCCCAAAACATGGGGCTCTACAATGCAATCTTGCACAAATCTAAACGTACCGGTAAAATAATTGGGGAGAGAGGGACATGTTAAAACTTGTTTTCTGACCATATCTGCAAACCTGGCAAGATAACTTAATAGCAAATTTTAACCATCCTGCAAGTGAATTATCATTTGTTTGGTTGAAGTTATAAACCCATGTACACCAGCACACTGAATAGTTAGCAAGTATATTTCCTCTGTATTAGAAGAAATTACCTGAGGTAAGAGGCATCAAGCAATGGAACAATCCTTATAGAGCAATGGTTATAGAGGTTTCCAAATAAGAGCTGAGGATGACCTGTAAGATCCCTTCCAACATATATTCTATGTTTCCATTATTTAATAATAATAATAATAATAAAGTTGGAAGGGACCTTGGAGGTCATCGAGTCCAACCCCCTGCCCAGGCAGGAACCCTACACCATTTCAGACAAACGGCTGTCCAGTCTCTTCTTAAAAACTTCCAGTGTTGGAGCATTCACCACTTCTGGAGGCAGGTTGTTCCATTGGTTAATTGTTCTAACTGTCAGGAAGT
>NW_015425468.1:0-1286 GCF_001527695.2 Protobothrops mucrosquamatus | reverse complement strand
TGCAACCTGTTCTTCTACTTGGCTACTTTTCTCTGGGTTGCTCAAACATAGTTTAATTGGAGCCAAGGTTAAATAAAGAGCTACTCGATTTTGAGGGCTAAGAGTCTAATGCCTTTGGACATGTGTAAGAAATTTTTAAAAATTACCATTTCGTGAATCTTTGTTTAAAAGATACGGTTTCAGGATACAGCTTGACACAGTGTGGTATAATGGCAAGAGCACAGTAGAAGCAGTGGGGATACTTCAGTGATTATGCTTTAAGCAGATTACCTCAGTGGTTCTCAACTGCTACCACTTTGACCACTGCTACCACTTTGACCACTACAGTGGGGGAAGCTGAATAAGACTTCAGAAATAAATGCCATCGTCTGGCCATTGAAGGAACATTTTTAATCCATAAAAGACTTCGCATATGCTCAGAGGAAATATCAAGGCAGATAGTAAGCAAAACCAATAAGAAGTTTCATGACGCCTGCAAAGATTCTAATGTTAATTATGGATGCACTTATAGGACGAATTAGGTGACAGCAACATCTTTCAGGATTCTTCTATCTAGCCTCTATAGAAATCCCATCGAAAATATTAAATTCAAGCCTTCATATAATAAGTTATTCCTGTTAGGAATGTACAGCTTCCATTGGTTACATAGGGAATCTAAGCAACCTATTGAGAGCCTTATTTGAACTGGGTGGCCCTAGGAATGCTAGGGAAATTCAAGAGTTTCACAGGAGGAAATGGGTGGCTTTTGCCATTACAAGAAGCCCCCTCTCATACCACAGTTCCTAAGGCTGCAGAACAGATTGTGGAACTCAAGAGCTGCAGAAGACCAGATTATGAGCTTCTTTCCAAGGAGCTGGGCAATAACTACATTGTGATTCTACACAGATGGATGAAGTTGATTTCCTTTAAGATAATGTTACCTATAGACTAGAACAGTGGTTCTCAACCTTTTTAATGCCGCAACCCCCAACCGGTCGTAAGTCGAGGACTAAACCCGTCGTACGTCGAGGACTACCCAACCGGTCGTAAGTCGAGGACTTTCCCTGCCTGGGAGCGCCGCACATGCGTGGTTCCGCCCCCTGCGCCAGCCGAGGCGTAGCTGGCAAGCGGCAGAGACGGAGCAGGCCGACCACCAGCTGGCCCAGCCCAAGGGAGGTAAGGCACCCGCCGGAAAAGGGGAAAAAAATGGCGGACAAAAAAAATGGCGGACAGCCTTGCTTGGCGACCCCCATGAAATGGTCGATCGACCCCAAATGGGGTCCCGACCCACAGGTTGAGAACCACTG
>NW_015425467.1:0-1286 GCF_001527695.2 Protobothrops mucrosquamatus | reverse complement strand
GAGACAAGAAAGGCTCCTGTAAAACTTTTAACTCTTTATTGCCTAAAACTTTTTTTGATTTGAAGGATGAATTGGAATTAAGAGACATTTGGAGAGAGAGAAATATGGAAGAAAGAGACTTTACTTTTTTTTCGGACAGGCACCAATCCTATTCCAGAATTGACTTTTTCTTAACCACTACTGATTTTTCTTCTAGGGTAAAGAATATTAAGATTTCCCCAGAACATTGTCAGATCATAGTCCTGTATGGATGGAACTATTTGTTGAAGAACGGAATAGAAGAACTTGGAGATTGAATGAAAATTTATTTAGATATGATACTAATTTGCAGAAATGTAAAGAGCAACTGAAAGATTTTTTTTTGTTAAATATGTCTAAAGGTACTTCAATTTCAATGGTTTGGGACGTGAGCAAAGCGTATATGCGGGGTAATTTGATTTATATGAATAATTTTCATAGGCGTACACAAATGCAAAAACGTAAAGAATTAGAGGAGGAAATTAAAGTAAAGGAGCAGGCATTTATGTTAAACCCATTAGATAATAAGTTGAAAATATCTTTAAAGGTACTTAGGGATCAATTTAATAAGTTAATAGCGGATCAGACTGCAACTAGTTTAAGGTACATGAAACATAACACATTTTGTAATGCAAATAAACCTGGAAGGTGGTTGGCTTATCATTTAAGAAAGAAGCAAAAATCAAGAATTATAGAGAAAATAGACTATAATGGTAAAGTGACATTTCAACAAAATCTGATTAAAAAGAGTTTTTTGGATTTTTATTCAAAGTTATATGCTTCTGAAAATATACATAACGAGGATATAGATAAGTATTTACAACAGGTGCATCTACCTAGGTTATCAGACAGTCAAAAAGAAAAAATGAATTGTTTAATCACGTTGGAGGAGATTAAGGTGGCAATTAAGCAACTGAAAGTTGGTAAGACCCCAGGTACAGATGGATTAACAGCAATTTATTATAAGATGTTGTCTGAGGAAATGATAGGGCCACTAAAGGAATTAAAGTTTAATAGTATTTTGATGGGTAAAGAAATACCTCCATCATGAAGAACTGCTTTTATATCTTTAATTCCAAAGGAGGGTCAGGAACTGACACAACCTAAGAATTATAGACCTATATCATTATTGAATACGGACTATAAGATTTTTTCAAAGGTTTTGGCAAACAGATTAATGCAAGTGTTACACCAATTGATTCACGGGGATCAGTCCGGATTTATTACTGGAAGATATATGAAATATAATGTAAGACAAATTATTAATT
>NW_015425466.1:0-1286 GCF_001527695.2 Protobothrops mucrosquamatus | reverse complement strand
GCCAAGCCCTTCCTTCCCAGGGACGAAGCGACGGCACCGGCTTACACCAAGGCCCCCAGCCTCAGTCTGGTGCAAAACCAGTAACTCCGCAGTCGGTTCCCCTTCAAAAGGCGCCTTCTACCCACTCCCTCCCCCCAACGTTGCGCTGGCACCCACCTGCAAGATCAAAGCCCCACACACACAAAAAAACCTCCAGGGCGCGTCGAGCCACCCGGAGCCCGGCTGATAAGACTTGGCGCTTGGCCAGGGGGCTTTTGGTGGTTCCCCAAGGGGTCCTTCGCCCCCCTCAACCTTCAGGAGACCCACGCCCGGCCTCCCCGCCAATCCCTGGGGCGCACCTGGCCCCCCCAATCCTACCTAAAAGCAACTTCCTCCCGTTCAGGAGTTTTCCATCTTCTTCTTCCGCCCTGGCCTTCGCCCACTTAATGGCTGCAGGGAAACTTCGGAGAACTTTCCCTTCGGTCCCGCGTTCACGCACCTTTACCTGCCCATGTCCCACCCACCCCCGGGGCTCTGCCTGCCCCTGGAGGAGGGCACTAGGCGCGCGGGGGGGGGGGGGGAGAAACACGGAGGTGTGTTTATTTATTTATTATTATTATTATTATTTGCTCTTTTCAAAAAAGAGGATTCTCACGTTACCGGGGCTACCTGCCACTCGCAGACGACAAAGCAGGAGCGCAGCTGGATGTGATACAAAGTTTTGCTGTCCCGCATCAGATGCGAGGGTTGCGCCCCCCCCCCAAAAGGGGCCGGAGGGGTTTACGGGCGGTTGTGCAAAGCAGTGAGTGGCGGGAGGGGTGTGTGTGTGTGTGTAGGGGGGGGGAAAGCGGGGTTTCCCTTGGCCCCCACCCCGAGTTTCGTCTCGTTTTGGGGGGGAGGGGGTGCCGCTGCAACCCGAGGAACAAAAGGGGGTCTCATTACCATGGCTCCTTCGGAAGTGACGCCGGAGGGGGCAGAGAAGCCGGTGGGGGCGCCCCCGGACCCCGACTGCCTTCCTTCCCCGGGGGATCAGCGGGCGGCGGCGGCGGCGGTGGCGGGGGTCCTCCGGCGGCTCCCGGCTGCTCTGCCATCGGGCTCCTTCCCAGGCATGCTGGGCCGGGGGCTCCGCTCTTGGGGGTCGGGCAGCGGGTGGGATCCAGCTGTGCTTCGGCCCCCGGGGCGATGGGCCTGGCTGCCCCCCCCTCTCTCCTCCCTGCAGCCCAGGACGCCCCCCGACCCAGCGCCGGCTGCTCTCGGTCCGGCCTCGGAGCGCCTCGCCGAGAGAGAGAGAGAGAGAAGGGCGCTCG
>NW_015425465.1:0-1286 GCF_001527695.2 Protobothrops mucrosquamatus | reverse complement strand
ATGCTGGCTCAGGAATTCTGGGAGTTGAAGTCCACGAGTCATGAAGGGGCCATAGTTCCCCCATGCTGGTTCAGGAATTCTGGGAGTTGAAGTCCACGAGTCATGAAGGGGCCATAGTTCCCTCATGCTGGCTCAGGAATTCTGGGAGTTGAAGTCTACGAGTCATAAAAGAGGCACGGTTGCCTACCCCTGGACTAGGGGGATGCTGCATCAGTTGTCAGGGTGAAAATGGCCGTAAGTTCCTTTTTTCAGTGCTGTTGCAATTTCTAACACTCACTAAGCAAAAGGGTTGTAAGTCAAGGACTTCCTTCAGAAAGGGCTCCTTCAAGTAGCTTTAACTCCCTCAGAAGATCCAGCCATTCCCCAGAGCAATGGATTTGGAAATAATCTTGTTCCAATATAAGTTTCATGCGCTCCCCTCAGGCCAAAGTCTATAAACCAGGTTGTAAACAAGCTGATTTTAAAGTGGGTCAATAGAAAGAGTAGGAATGGTTGGCGCCCAGCCAGCTCCTGGATGCCTTAACAGTTCACATTCTACCTTGTAGCAGCAGGAAAAGTCCAGGAACTGCAGGGAAATTTCTTTTTTTTTTCTCTTTTGCCTGGATTGGAACTGTAGGCTATTTCAGAAACCAGTAGTATGGCTTGAAAAGTGGAGCAAGCCCGAAATACTTCAATGCACAACCCTCGTGGCCTATTCTAAGCTTACCTAAGCCTGGATACAAGCCCATTACAGTTAATCCTACCGTGTCCAACGGGATCTTTCTCCTGTCAAGAATGCTGGGGATTGTGGCCTGAAAATCCATTTCATGCTATTCTTTTCAGGGTTGAGCAGCACATGGTTGAAAATCCGGACCCCCTTTAAGATAACAGACCCGTGAATGGGACTGATTGACTTGCTAGCTCAAGGTAACACATTTCTCCCTTGCCTTCTGTTGCCCGCACCGTTTTTCTTCTATTGTGCCATTTCCTTTGAAATGCGAGCGATGGGGGAAGTGAAAAAGTATTTTAAAAAATGACTTTGTGAGTGTTAAATACTCCATGAAAAGGTATGTTATGCTACAGGGAGGGAGAGAGAGGGGGAGGGAAGGAAAGAGAGAGAGAGAGAGAGAGAGAGAGAGAGAGAGAGAGAGAGAGAGAGAGAGAGAGAGAGAGAGAGAGAGAGAGAGAGAGAGAGAGAGAGAGAGAGAGAGAGAGAGAGAGAGAGAGAGAGAGAGAGAGAGAGAGAGAGAGAGAGAGAGAGAGAGAGAGAGAGAGAGAGAGAGAGAGAGAGAGAGATACAGAGAGAG
>NW_015425464.1:0-1286 GCF_001527695.2 Protobothrops mucrosquamatus | reverse complement strand
ATGCCGTTTCCGTGCTGTGCCCAGGCCGGAAGCCGGACTGGCGCGAGTCTAGATAGACAGTTTCTTCCAGGTGCTGAGGGAGCTGTCGTGCCACCACACTCTCAACAACCTTCACAAGAAAGCGAAGGTTGGAGACAGGACGGTAGTTGGCCAAAACAGCCGGGTCCAGGGAGGGCTTCTTGAGGAGGGGCCTCACCACTGCCTCTTTCAAGGCGGCCTTGGGGTGTGGATGGGAGCCATACTATTTCTTCTCCTGTTAGTTCTCTCAGCATCATTTCAACCCTTCAAGCATGACATCCTTTTGGTCTATCTATGAATTTTGCCCTGAATGGAGAACATTGTCCATAGGATAAATTTAGTAAAAATGAAAAAGATACTAAAAATAAATGGAAAGTAATATGTTTTATTGGCATTCAAAAGGAAACAAAGATAAAGCATGATAAGCTTAGTTAGCACATTTTTCACACACATCCTCTAAGTCTTTGGTTGACTTTGTTAGGCATGCGGTGTGAACCAAACAATAGGTTGAAGAAGTTTCAGTATTTAGTAAATAGAAGCAAAACACAATATTAAGTGAATAGGTACATAGGAAACATTTATCATACTGAATAATTACTCTGCAATAATTAAATGCTTTTCATGGTGTTTAATTTTAAGCCTTTGTGGGAATAGCACACAGTTTGTAAGGGTGTGGATGCATTGTCACATTTACAATAGGGGCTTCATTGAGTTTTTTCACTCCTTCAGGCGACTGGAAGCTGAAGGCCCTCAACAGATTGGTCAGAAAGGTGAAAATCTCAATTCTTGCCAGCTGTTCTCCCATACATGCACGCTGACCTGTAGATGATAGAAGCATGCATAAAGGGGATAATAATCAATTCTCCAGAATATATCCCATCAGCAAGGAAATGTGAAAGAAGATTTGTAACAGATGAAGCACATTTCCCTGTTGAATCTCACTGCCAGGAATTTGATTATGACAGACTCAAGCTTGACTCATCCTTCCATCCTTCCAAGGTTGATAAAACAAGGACCCAGATTGTTGGGGGCAATATGCTGATTCTGTAAACCACTTAGAGAGGGCTATAAAAGAACTATAAAGCAATATATAAGTCTAAGTGCTAAGTGCTTGCTATTGCTAAACAGAAATAATGCCAATTTGAGCAGACCATCTGTTTCTTGCTCAGGAATTCCTGACCATAAAGGTGATGGGCAGGACCAGGATACCAAATTGCATAGGAAGGTTTTTAGTAAGGAAGACTAATATTGATAATATTGATAACATC
>NW_015425462.1:0-1286 GCF_001527695.2 Protobothrops mucrosquamatus | reverse complement strand
ACCCTGGGCGTGGTGGGGCACCCTTGATGGACTGCGGGGCCTGTAAGAGCCTCTTCCTAAGATGGCTTCCTGTCCACAAGAGGCTTGCAGGGGCAAAAGGATGGGCAGGCTGACTGGCCGGTCTTAGAAAAGAGAGGCTGAGCTTGATGGATGTTCTTTGACATGTCACCTTCTTCCTTTGATCAGGACTGAGGAGGTACAGGAAGGTGGTGAGCTGCAGAGCCCCTCTTGTCCAGAAAGGAGCTCTCCACTTCCAGGGGTAAGGATGGCTTTGCAATATGTTTGGGGGGGGGTTATGCCTCAAATATTCCACATTCTGCTGTCTCTTTGCCCTCTACAATGTAGCCCCCCTCTCCTGGGAATACAGACAATCACATGGAGAGAACTTTGATTTATAACTTCAAATGAACCATTGTTACTTTCAGGCATTGATGGGTCATGCCCGGAGCCCCTGGAAGGAGGAGAAATTTCCTCTTAGGACAAGGTATGTGTCCTCAGCTTTTGTTTGCAAAGGGGAGGCATCTCTACCCTCTACCTCTGCTTCTGCTAAAGGAGGAATGACTCTGGGCAACCCTCTTGGCAGGCTGGCTGACAGGCCTCTTGAAGCCTCCACGTGTCCACTCTTAAAAAAGGGCCCATGACTAATTTTGTTCATTGGTCCTTCATTCTCTCCTCAGGAATGACAAGAGTGGATGGAGGCCGCAGCTCACCACAATTTATGAGAACACCAATGAATCGGTAAGGCTTGCCAAGCTCATCACGATGGCAATAGCAGAAGCCTTTTCATAGCAGGTTTGTTGACATGTTAACATAATGTCTGCACTGTTATTTCAGGATTCATTGGAGCTATCCCAACATTGGGAAACCGGGGACGGCCCAAGAGGGAGTCCCTGTCTTCCACGGTAGGTAGCATCTCAGAGGGTGAAGACCCCTGCTTGTTCACTAGGAGCTTGCAGGGTAGAAAAAGATGGGCAGGCTAAATTGCCCATCTTGAAAAGAAGAGGCTGAGCTAACTTGTCCTTAAACATTTCACCTTCTTCCTCTGAACAGGACCGAGATGGTGGTGGAAGAAGATCTAACACCCTCTTCAGAGGTAAGAAAGGTTTGGCAATGGGGCCAATGGAGGCTATGCACCCTCTGCTTCACCCATCTTATTGGGATGCAGAGAGCTTTGGATTGAGCCTCAATACTGTCATTTGCAGGATTCGATGGAAGCACTGGCGGGGTCCTGGGCCAGCAGCCTGGAAGAGGTGGACTCCTCTGAGGAGTCAGAGGAAAGCCTGGAG
>NW_015425461.1:0-1286 GCF_001527695.2 Protobothrops mucrosquamatus | reverse complement strand
CCCTCCGCCCGGCCTGATCCGGACCCTGCGGGCGCTCAGCTGGGCAGCACTGGGGACGGCTGGCATAGCGCAGGCGATACCAGAGCCAGGTGGGACCCCGCAAGAGCATCCAGCCGGCCTCTCCCCCTCCCAACCTCCATGCCCACCTGGACTGCAGGCGTTTGCGCCGGCCGCCGGGCCAGGAAGGTGCGTCTCTCTCACCAGCCCCGCCCCGCCCCATGTCGTCGTCGTGTGAATGCCGGGCTGGCCAGCGTAAAAGACGGCCAGGGCCTCCGCTCTCGAGCCGGGAGGGGGGGCGAGTGGGCAGGCGGCTGGCGCCGAAGGGGTGGGGAGCGGGTCAGGAGGCAGCAGAAGGTGCTGAAAGGCGCCCAGGACACAGCAGACCGGCCTGAGAGGTGGGGAAGGCGGGCGAGGGAGCCGTCAGCCAACTTGCACTTTAGGCAGGGACAGAGAGCTGCGAGTGCGAGCGCGCCCCCCCAGATGTTGCGCCCGATGCGGCCGGCCCCCCCTGCACCCCCCACGCTACGCCTCTGGGAAAAGCCATGTCTTTAGGGCGTGGCGGAAGGAGGGGAGATCCGGGATCACCCGGATCTCTGGGGGTAGTTCGTTCCAGAAGGTGGGGGCTCCCACACAATTGATACCTACATCAAGATACAATGTATTTTAATGCATTCCAGAATAGCATTCCACATTTATGATTTAGTTCTTGATGCCCTCTCTCTGATATGATTGTTGAAAAGCAAAGAGCACATAAAAGTATGGAGGCTTAGAGAAAGCTCTATATTCTATGGTACTGGATGAATAGCTGAAAATTTCTCATGATCTCGAAGTTATACTTTAAATATTTGCCTGTATCACTTCCTTCAAAAACAGCAGTTTGCCAGTATTCTTCCACTGCAAGGAAATGTCTCCCCTATTTATATAATGACTAATAAATTAAGTGCCAATGGGATGGGTATAATGTCCCTTAAATTGTTAACTTTCTTTGAATGTTCTCAGAAAACAGTATTTTTAAAAAAACTTCTTGTTCTGGAAAATGTCATTACTTTAGTCATTATGTATGAAACTTGTCCATTGCTAGAATCCGTAGGGAAGTGAATGGTGGAGCCCAATATTATTATTTTTGCAGAGTTTGACAGAAATACTAAGTCAGAGACTAATAGAAAATAATAAACAAGAATAATAAGAGCCCAGGAACAAAGTGAAGGGCAGGGAGGAGAAGACCCAAGCAAAAAGCTAAACTTACTTTCAGATAAGTACTGGTAGTTTGTTTAAAGATCTCTTTT
>NW_015425460.1:0-1286 GCF_001527695.2 Protobothrops mucrosquamatus | reverse complement strand
TATACTATACCTGTACATTTGGTTTTTCTTGCCTAAATGTAGAACCTTACTTTTTTCACCATTGAATTTCATTTTGTTAGATAGTGCCCAGTGTTCAAGTCTGTCCAGGTCCTCCTGTATCTTAAGCCTGTCTTCTGGAGTGTTGGCTATTCCTGCCAGCTTGGTGTCATCCGCAAATTTGATGAGTTCCCCATCTATCTCCTCGTCCAAATCATTGATGAAGATGTTGAAGAGCACTGGGCCTAGAACAGAGCCCTGGGGCACCCCACTACACACTTCCCTGCATGTAGATGCGGTTCCATTGAGGACCACACGCTGAGTACGGCCGGTCAGCCAGCTACGAATCCATCTGGCGGTTATGCTGTCTAACCCACATTTTTCTATCTTATCGAGTAGTAGGTTGTGATCTACTTTATCAAATGCCTTACTGAAGTCCAAGTAAATTACATCCACAGCATTCCTCTGATCCACTAATTTTGTCACTTGGTCAAAGAATGTAATAAGGTTTGTCTGGCATGATATATTTTTGACAAACCCATGTTGGCTTTTAGTAATGACTTTGTTTGCCTCTAGGTGTTTGCTGATTCATTGTTTGATTATCTTTTCCAGAATCTTCCCAGGTATTGAGGTCAGGCTGATAGGTCTGTAATTTCCTGGATCCATTTTTTTCCTTTTTTGAAGGTGGGAACTACATCAGCTCTTTTCCAGTCCTCTGGTAGTTCCCCAGTGCTCCAAGATCTTTGAAAAATATAGTTCAGTGGTTCTGAGATCACATCTGCCAGTTCCTTGAGAACCTTGGGGTGTAATCCATCTGGTCCTGGTGATTTGAACTCGTCTAGGCTGGACAGGTGCTCACTTATAATTTTCTTGCCTATCTTAACTTGTGTTTCTATACTGTTTTTTATGGCACTATTTTTGATAGGTTGGTCTGTTTTTTCCCTTTGTGTAAAGACAGATGCAAAAAACGAGTTAAATAGTTCTGCTTTCTCCCTATTGCTAGTCACCTTCTTACCACTTTCACCCACTAATGGACCAATTGTTTCCTTCACTTTTTTCTTGTTTTTTACATGTTGAAAGAAGCTTTTTCTGTTATTTTTGACTTTGGTCGCAAGCCTTAGTTCATTTTGAGCCTTGGCTTTCCTCACTTCATCTTTGCAGGCTCGGGCTATTTGTTGATATTCTGATTTAGTTATGTGCCCCTCTTTCCACTTTCTATACTTGTCCTTTTTATCTTTCAATTTGTCAGAGAGTTCTTTATGCAGCCATGCTGGTTTCTTTTGAGAGCT
>NW_015425459.1:0-1286 GCF_001527695.2 Protobothrops mucrosquamatus | reverse complement strand
TTTATGTACTGTATATAAAAATTAGCATTGCTAATTTGACCTTAATGGCAGCAAGGCAATGGGAGAAAGTGTTCTTGCATACTGTTACTCTCAGGTCTAGGCCACTGAGGTAGTTCGTAATAGGTATCAGGATTATGGAAGAAATAAGACATGACAAAGGCTGGTTTATATTAGCAAGTTTTCTGGCTGAATTGGTTGACGCAGGCTGTTCAGGTTTCTGGCTGGCAATCCTATAGATTTAGAAACATCATTTAAGTCAACTTCATATTCAACATGGGAATTCAGGCTAAAACATATTTAACAAAGACATCATCTAGCATTTAGCAAAGGGAGACCATCTCTTATGTCTATGGAGATTCTCAATCATTCAGTTTAGTTGCCCCAAAGGTGCTTTTTCAAAAAGCAACTGGACTTTGTTTTTCCTTAAAGATGTTTTGCTTAACATTCAAGAAGCTTCATCAGTTCTGACTGAATAGTGGAGGACAGAAGGATTTATATTCCATGCAGTCATCTGGTTGTTAGCACTCTAATGCTAAAAAGAGATGAGAAGCGAAACATCTTTAAGGAAAAACAACGTCCAGTTGCCTTTTGAAAAAGCATCTTTGGGACAACCATCTCTTCTTTTGGTAATGGGTTCCACTGCTGTTACTATTAGAAAGTTTTTCCTAACATTCAACCAGTATTGCTTTTGTTGTAACTTAAGGCCATTATTTCATATCAAACATTTTGAGACACTAAAGAACACGTATTTTTATTTATTTTTATTTCAAATTTCTTCCATCCATCTTCCTCACTCTTTACCTTCTTTTGTGTAATGCCCCCTCATGTACTTAAATGAGTGCTGTTATACTATATATATATATATATATATATATATATATATATATATATATATATATATATATATATAAAATTTGGATTGCTAACAAAGAATTAAGGGAGAATGGAATAGCTATTTCTAGCTAATTAGCTCTCATCAGCCAAACATACCCTTCTGAGATTCGAACCTGGGCTGCTTTCTCCCATATTTGGGCCGACAGGTGCATCAAAAAAACACTCAAGGTTATATATATATATATATATATATATATAGGTCTTTAGTTATTCGGGTTTTCTCCCGCGTAGAATTAGAAGTGTCTTGGCGACGTTTCGACGAAGTCACATTCGTCATCTTCAGGCTGGTGTCTTCAGCTTCGTGCTTCTGGGAGAAGCACGAAGCACGAAGCTGAAGCATGAAGCTGAAGACACCAGCCTGAAGATGACGAATGTGACTTCGTCGAAATGTC
>NW_015425458.1:0-1286 GCF_001527695.2 Protobothrops mucrosquamatus | reverse complement strand
AGAGAGGGAGGGAGAGAGAGAGAGAGAGAGAGAGAGAGGGAGGGAGGGAGAGAGAGAGAGAGAGAGAGAGAGCGGGAGGGAGAGAAAGAGAAAGAGAGAGAGAGGGAGGGAGGGAGAGCAGCAAAAGCCAAATTTCTGCAAGTCAAACGAGGACAGTGATAAGACTTAGCGTGTTCAAGCTGGCATCACCCAAAGGCCAAAGCTAAACTAATAACAGGAACACTTGCTACTAATGTGTCTGGAGTCAGAACTGCCAGCCTCTATCCAGAAGGATTAATTTTATTACCATGTCAACATGGACAAGAATGGATGGTGTGGGGGGGGGGGTTGTGTGTTTTTTTCTTCACTTGGGCTATTCTCTCTGATCTGCCTCCCCCTCCCTGCCCCCTCTAACTCTCCCTTTTTTTGGGGTGGGGGGGTTTAAAGCGACACCACCACCGCAGTCATTCAACCTAAATGAAAATTGCACTGGAGTGGTGTCTATTTCAGAAGCACAGGATCAGGAATGCTACTACAGGGTTATTTCTTAGGTGGCTCCAAGATGGCCTCTGCAGTGTGTGTGTGGACTTGTTCTGAGAAGGTAGCCCCTTTTAACTAGACAGAAAAAGAGAGGGGAGGAGGGTAGGGAGAAGAGGAGGAAGAAAGAAGAAGAAGAAGAAGAGAAGAAGAAGAAGAAGAAGAAGAAGAAGAAGAAGAAGAAGAAGAAGAAGAAGAAGAAGAAGAAGAAGAAGAAGAAGAAGAAGAAGAAGAAGAAGAAGAGGGGGAGGAGGAGGAGGAGGAGGAGGAGGAGGAGGGTAGGGAGAAGAGAAACAGGAGAAGAGGAGGGGAGGAAGAAGAGGAAGGAGGAGGAAGAAGGAGGAGGAGGAGGAAGGAGGGGAGGAAGAAGAGAAGGAGGAGGAGGAGAGGGAAAAGAGGAGGAGGAAGGAGGAAGAAGAAAGAAGAGGGAGAAAGGAGGAGGAGGAGAAGGAAAGAAGAAGAAGAAGAAGAAGAAGAAGAAGAAGAAGAAGAAGAAGAAGAAGAAGAAGAAGAAGAAGAAGAAGAAAGAAGAAGAAGAACCACCTCCACCTGGCACAACAACAACCACCTGGCAAGCTGTTTTGCACACTCCTGGTTCTTCAGCTTTTGACGTCCATAATCGCAACCTGGAGAAGAGTTCTAAGTATTGTAATTTTTCAGACAAGGCCCTAGATTTTCATTTGTGTGTCAAGAGAAGGACCCTGTTTCTATTAGCACCCCCCCACCCTGCATTTAGACTGGGAAAGGCAGGACTTTTTTTTTTTTTTTTT
>NW_015425457.1:0-1286 GCF_001527695.2 Protobothrops mucrosquamatus | reverse complement strand
CAAGTAGTAGGTTGTGATGTACTTTATCAAATGCCTTACTGAAGTCCAAGTAAATTATGTCCACAGCATTCCTCTCATCCACTAATTTTGTCACTTGGTCAAAGAATGCAATAAGATTTGTCTGGCATGATCTATTTTTGACAAACCCATGTTGGCTTTTAGTAATGACTTTGTTTGCCTCTAGGTGTTCGTTGATTCGCAATTAAACAATTGAAGGTTGGTAAAGCCCCTGGTACAGATGGGCTAATGGCGATTTATTATAAAATATTGTCTGAAGAAATGTTAGATCCCTTGAGATGTCTTTTTAACAGCATTTTGTTAGGAGAAGAAATGCCACCATCATGGAGGAGTGCGTTTATTTCACTCATACTAAAGGAGGATCAAGATTTGACACAGCCTAAAAATTACAGGCCAATATCTTTATTAAATATGGATTATAAGATTTTTGCAAAAATCTTAGCTAATAGATTAATGCAAGTATTAAAACGGATTATTCATGTGGACCAGTCTGGATTTATAACTGGTAGATATATGAAGAACAATGTTAGACAAATTGTAAATTTGTTGGAATATCTGGATGAAAATAATCAAATCCCGGCGGCTCTTATCTTTCTGGATGCTGAAAAGGCCTTTGATAAGCTGGATTGGCAATTTTTATTATGAGTGGTGGACAAAATGAATTTTGGGGACAGATTCTCATCAGCGTTAAAGGCTATTTACCAACAACAATCAGCGCAAGTGGTAGTAAATGGAGGATTGACAGACTTAATTAAAATTGAGAAAGGTATGAGGCAAGGATGCCCTTTGTCACCTTTATTGTTCATTTTGACTTTAGAGATTTTATTAATACAGGTTCGTGAATCATCGATTATAAAAGGAATAACTTTGGGTAAGAATGACTATAAGCTTAAAGCTTTTGCTGATGACTTGGTTTTTACCTTATCGCAACCGATTGATTCGACAAGACATCTGATACAGACTTTGATACAGTATGGGAAAGTTTCGGGATTTAAAGTAAATAATAATAAGACTAAAATATTATCCAAAAATATGCTTTTGAAAGATAAAGAGACTTTAAGTAATTTAGCTGGTTTTGAAATAGTGAAAAAGGTGAAGTACTTGGGTGTTTATATTACTGCCTCTAATGTTAAATTGTATAAGAATAATTATGATAAGTTATGGATAAGAGTTCAAAAGGATTTAAATGATTGGAAAAAGTTACATCTGTCATTATTAGGGAGAATTTCAGTGGTTAAGATGAATGTCCTTCCTAAGTTTCTTTTTTT
>NW_015425456.1:0-1286 GCF_001527695.2 Protobothrops mucrosquamatus | reverse complement strand
AGAGAGAGAGAGAGAGAGAGAGAGAGAAAGAAAGAAAGAAAGAAAGAAAGAAAGAAAGAAAGAAAGAAAGAAAGAAAGAAAGAAAGAAAGAAAGAGACATTGTTACAGGAATGCAATACTAATGTCATACATTATGCTCTGTATCCTTTTGTTTAATTTCCCACATTTTAACTGTGCTAGCTACTGTAATAACCCCCTGTTGTATATATTTAATGCATATGCATTCTATGGCATTGATGAGGTTACCTAGTTGGGAAATAAAAGGTCTGCAGGCAAACAACCAAGCTCAGAGAGCACCAAGCATATAATGCATATGCATTATATGCAAATCAATATGTTGTGCATATGATCATATAAAATGTGTTTTTGCAATGCTGAAGCAAAAAGTGTCACGATGAAAAGGGAAAAATATGAATTTCTTTGCCTAAAGTGATAACTCATCTCTCTAACCACAAAAATTGTTCTAGGCTAGTATTTGCAAGATGTACATGAATTAACTGATATAGAGTCAAACTATGCACACTCCATTTCTGGAATTAATAAGTTGTGCCTTTCCCCCCCAAAAAATGTTTTCAGGATACTGTATTCATGAACCTAATGGGAAAAAGTCAGAGCTATACTTTGAAAACCCCTGGAAGAAGGGTGTTTCCACAGCATACTTAATTTAATGAATTATAGGTTAAGATTGTATTGACAGCAGATTGTCAATAATAATAATAATAATAATAATAATAATAATAATAATAATAATAATAATAATAATAATAATAATAATAATAATAATAATAATAATAATAAAATTAAATATGCAAGAAATAGGAAATAGGATGACTGCTATTCTCTCTGCTGAAAAATAAAAAAGCAAAGCCTTAAATCTTCAAAAGAATAAAAAATGAAAGATTTCCTGCCTTTTCCACCCACTACTATGATGCCACTGAAACTTTTTTCCAGAGGGCAATACATTTCTAATTAAACGTTAAAAATGCTAATAAAGTTAGAAATCAAGAGGACTGCGGTTATGGATCCATGAAACAAAAAGGAAATGGAATGGAAGAAATACAAAAAATAGAAAACTAGCTTCCTAATGTTGAGAAATGGTAGTGTTACATTTTTCCTCCTCTCCATCATCCATCTTTTCTTTTTCCTTCCTTCCTTCCTTCCTTCCTTCCTTCCTTCCTTCCTTCCCTCCCTCCCTCCCTCCTTCCCTCCCTTTACTCTTGTTTTCTCCTCCTCTCCTCTCCCCTCTCCTTTCCTCCTCTTCTGCCCTCTCCTCTCCCCTCCCATCT
>NW_015425455.1:0-1286 GCF_001527695.2 Protobothrops mucrosquamatus | reverse complement strand
TTATTTATTTATTTATTTATTATTTGAATTTATATCCCGCCCTTCTCCTTGCGGACTCAGGGCGGCTGACAATCAATTAAAAACACCACTAACAATCACAAGTTAAAATTAATTAAAATGAAATATTTAAATTGTCTAATTAAAATGTAATTAAAAAACCCCTCTAAAAACCCCTCTTAAAAATTATCCTAGGCCAGTCCCGCTTGTTGGAACAGCCATGTCTTGAGGGCGCGGCGGAAGGAAGGGAGATCAGGGATCACCCTGATCTCTGGGGGCAGCTCATTCCAGAGGGTGGGAGCTCCCACAGAGAAGGCCCTCCCCCTTGCACAATCTTTTTCAGAGAAAAAGCAGAGGATAAAATTATTGTTGTGGTTCCTATTTTAAAAAATGGAGTCATGCTTCATCATGAATCTGCTGGGTCAACCAGTCTGTAACTATGGAGATTGTCAGTCATCCAGGTCATGGTTGTCCCAAAGGTGCTTTCTCAAGAGGCAACTGGACTTTCTTTCTTTTTCCTTGAAGACATTTCACTTCTCATCCAAGAAGCTTCTTCAGTTCGCAGTTTGCTTCAGAGAAAGCAAGATGGGCAGCGAGCAAGACAGTAAGAAAATAAGCAAGAGTTAGCATATAAAAAAGTGAAACAGAATGTACAAGAAGAGATGACATAATAGCAGTTTCCAATATCTAAGGGGCTGCCACACAGAAGAGGGGATCAATCTATTCTCCAAAGCACCTGAAGGCAGAACAAGGAACAATGCATGGAAACTAATCAAGAAGAGATCCAGCCTAGAATTAAGGAGGAATTTCCTGGAAGTTAGAACAATTAATCAGTGGAACAGCTTGCCTTCACAAGTTGAGGGCTCCATCACTGGAGGTTTTTAAGAAGATATTGAGTAATCACTTTTCTGAAATGGTATAGGGTCTCCTGCTTGAGTGGGAGATTATACTACAAAGCCTCCAATTCTCCTTCCAACTTTGTTATTCTGTTAGAACAAACAAGAGAGTGGAAGTAAGAAAATGAGCTAGCAGGACAGTGAAAAAGCAAGAAAGAGTGGTAAATCAAGCATGGAAAAATGACAAAACAAGTAACAAAAGAAGAAGCAGCAGCAACAGATAGCAAAAGACAGAATCCTGAACCAACTGCAGGGGCTTTATATGATAACTAAATGATAGCTCAATGATAGCTGGGTGACTAGAAATCCATTATGGGAAAATGATGTACTGTAAATCATATAATTTCAAATAAAATATTTTTTTCCTTAGAATCTGAAAATCTCGAACTAAAA
>NW_015425454.1:0-1286 GCF_001527695.2 Protobothrops mucrosquamatus | reverse complement strand
TAACGTAAGTTAAAAATGTATTACAAAAATACACCACAGAAGAAAAACCTATAATGGCAACTGAGGACAAATATAAACCACAATCCATCCATCCATCCATCCAATCATCCATCTCTGTATCTATTTAAACTTTCTATAGGGCTCAAGTGTTTTCTCCTACCTTCCTTCTCCTGAGTTCCATTGTCAAAAGTTGTTAACTAGAAAATAAAGATAAAGATTAACGTTACAGTGCGTAATAGTTTTAACATTTTCTTTTGAAAATTAGAATGTATATTTTGAGAAACAACATCCAGAACACCAAATAATACTCTAAATGTATTTGCCCTCCAGATCCTTAGGACAATTGTTGCACAGCCAGGGCAATTTAAAATAACATTGGTCGCCCTTCAGGTCTCCTTGTTTTCGTTCTTAAGGAGCTCATGGCAGTTTAGGGGAGATTTGGTATCCTCTTGCTTGAGAAGTATGCTTTTTAGGCTGTGCTTTTCTTTCATTTACTGTACTTAAAGGAATACTAAAGCTTAAGAGCTCTTTATTTGCTGATGTGCTGATTGTGTCAGAATCCCAAAGGACCCATTTCCTGGACACCGGGTCGCTGCCCTCATCCTGCCCAATCCAGCCCCAGGCTTCTGGTCTTCGGGAAGGGCCTGGACCACGGCTGTGTCATTCAGCCTGGGCATCTGTCTGGGAGTAGAAGGGAGCCTTTTCAAGGCTTGCACTCAATGGGATATCTGCTTCTATTCTACTTGGCTAATTTTGGGAGACCTTTGGGAAGCTCTTGGCTGCCTCACGAACTTTCTTCTACCATGGTCGGTTGCTGCACCTTTGTGCCTTCGCTGCTTTGGGCCGTGAAGGATGCAGAGAGATGTCCTTTGCTTCCCTTCCTTTCTTCTTCAGTCTGGAGTCAAGGCAAGTGACCTAAAGGGGTTGTCTCCCTCTTTCCAGGCAGGCAGGCAGGCAGGTAAATGGGATTTACAAAGGGAGAGAGATTAGAGAGCAGGGCGGGGAGTTTAGTTTTACTGCCTCATGGGGGTGGGGGGAGACCAACAGCTCCTCCCAGTTTTTTTGGGAACAGTCACAGAGAATCCCAGGGCTGGAGGGAACCTCAAAGGTCATACAGTCCAACTTTGTGTTGTGCATCAATTAGGCCCCTTGCTCTCCGCTCAAGGTCATTTATGCCCTGATCATTTCCTGTTCAGACTACTACATGGGGCTGCTGCCTCCAAAATCAGGCACCCCCAGTGGGTGTGGAACGGAAGACCTGTTCCCTGAATTTGGGTGAGAAAACA
>NW_015425453.1:0-1286 GCF_001527695.2 Protobothrops mucrosquamatus | reverse complement strand
AAGGAAGGAAGCAAGGAAGGAAAGAAAATTGAGTTGATCTGCTTTTATGAAAACATTGAATATTGATGGATTATGTGCCATCAGGCTGGTACTGGCTCTTAATAATAGATGATAGATGGATCGATGGATGGAATGAAGGAAGAAAGAGAGAGGGGGGAAGAAAGAGAAAAAGAAAGAAAGAAAAAGAAAGATGGAGAAAGAAAGAAAGAAAGAAAGAAAGAAAGAAAGAAAGAGGGAGGGAGGGAGGGAGGGAGGGAGGAAGGAACGAAGGAAGGAAGGAAGGAAAGAAGGAAGGAAAGAAAGAAAATTGGGTTGATCAGCTTTTATGAAAACATTGAATATTGATGGATTATGTGCCATCAGGCTGGTACTCTTAATGATAGATGATAGATGGATCGATGGATCGATGGATGGAAAAAAGGAAGGAAGGAAGGGAGAGACAGAGAGAGAGAGAAAGAGGAAGAAAGAGAAAGAGAAAGATGGAGAAAGAAAAAGAAAGATGGAGAAAGAAAGAAAGAAAGAAAGAAAGAAAGAGGGAGGGAGGGAGGGAGGGAGGAGGAGAAGAGGAAGGAGAAAGGGAAGGGGAAAAAGAAAGGGAAGGAGGAGGAGGGGGACAAGAAGATGGAAAAAGCAAAGAAGGAGGTGGAGGAGGAGGAGAGGAAGGAGAAGGAGAAGAAAGGAAAAGGGGAGGAGAATGAGAACTACTCATCTAAAATGCAACGACTGGCAACTCTCCAAATATCATCCTGAGAAGGCTTTTTCCCCCCCCCTTCTTTTTGAGTTTGCCATCAGGAAAGATAAAAACACTCTACCGAGTGATTTCCAAGCACATCTGTACCCCAATTTTAACTCATATTGATGGATATTTTCCAGGCGCCTCCGTGAAAAAAAGATATTTTGTTTATACTCAGGCACTTACCAAGATGAATAGTTCATAAACAATTGACGGTGCTTGATTGCTCTTCCAGTGTGATGTGGCATTTATTGGTCCATAAAGTCACGGATTTCTGCTAAGCTGAATTGATTGCCTGAATAGTCATTAATTATCGGAAAGCAAAAGAAGAGGCTTCCCCGGAAAAGATTTACCGCTGGCTGCTTATCCCCCAAACCTCCTTTTTTTTTTTTTTTTCAACAGTTGGGAACTATCGGATTCCTCTCTTTTCAACTCAGCCTGCTACATTTCAAGGAGAAATGATTCACGCATTGTTAAGGCTACAGAAAGAAGCAGAAGAAAAGGAGGAATAATTCAAAATGGGATCTGTCGTGTACCCTTTGATAAAGACATG
>NW_015425452.1:0-1286 GCF_001527695.2 Protobothrops mucrosquamatus | reverse complement strand
CGGGGGGTAGTTCGTTCCAGAGGGTGGGGGCACCCACAGAGAAGGCCCTCCCCCTGGGGGTCGCCAGCCGACATTGCTTGGCCGACGGCACCCTGAGGAGGCCCGCTCTGTGGGAGCGTACCGGCCTGTGGGAGGGAATCTGCGGCAGAAGGCGGTCTCGGAGATAGCCAGGACCGATGCCATGGAGCGCTTTAAAGGTTGCTTAATGACCGCACGATTTGTTTCACCACTGAAATGATTTGCTTAGCAACCATGGCAAAAAAAAGTTGTAAAATCGGGTGTGACTCACTTAACAACCCTCTTTACTTAGCAATGGAAATTCTGCTCCCAGTTGTGCTCATAAGTCGAGGACTACTCATACTCTCAAAATATACAGAATATGAAGTCCCCCCCCCGGTGTGTTTTGAACAAATATGCACATATAAGTGCATAAAGTAGAGTACTAAAGACATAGGACAAGAAGAAGAAGATGCTTTGGAATAAATGAGACCCTTCCATGCATTGGAGTAAATGAGAACCTCCCTAAATGAATGAAAGGAAAGGAAATAAACTGGAAGAATTAAAACTACTTGTTACAAGAACTACACGTCAGGTGGAAACCTTTCCATGTTGCGTTTTGAAGTCTTTCCATCTCCTCTGCAAAGTGATCTGTCCTTCACCCAGGATATGACAATATTTCTTTGCCTCTCTCTCTGCAGACATTGTCTTCCCTTGGAGAGGACCAAGAAATAGATGATATTCTGTCGTGAGCTAAATCCTACTGGATGTTATGTTAGATCAGAAAAAGTCATGCCACCATCTCTGTTTCTCCAGAAATTTCTTCCTTGCGGTGAGGAATTAAGATTCCATTAATTCAACAAGACTTTAATAGAAATAAGTTTCTTTGCCTAAGGCTTCAGGTAATCCAGAGATCTGAATGATAAGGGGAAATTCTCATCTGACTGACAGTCTTCTAAGTTCAGAGCTAGTCACATGCATCAATTAGACTTGCATAAGGGATATTTATCCTGCAGGGAGAGAACACTCTAGCAAGCTGAGACCTCAGACACTAGACTTTTTCCAAAAGTTCAAAAAGTTGGAATTCTTCTTTTCCTCTCCCATTGGTTTTTCTATATTATTTTAGACCTGTACAAAGCAATTATCCAAGATGAATATGTACATTTTATAGGTAACAGCCACAGCTATGCACTATACCTGAAAAACTGTTTTGAATTTCTGAGGCTGGCTAATATGTTCAGGGTTGAAAATCGTTTTCCAGTGTGGCAAAAAGAGAAAACAAAGGAATA
>NW_015425451.1:0-1286 GCF_001527695.2 Protobothrops mucrosquamatus | reverse complement strand
GCTGCTTTACATACAAATGAGCACTTCCCTTTTATTTAGTTGACAATATTATTATTTTGGACACAAGAAGAATCTTAAGTAACCTCTGTTATGCTGTTCTCTCTTATAGCCAATTCTTAATTTATTGATATGGTAATACTGAAAGTATAGGCTGGGTGAAAAGATTTTTTTAAATAGTAATCTGATGTGTGCATGTGTTACAGATGCTGCTAATTACAGCAGTGCACTCTAGTTTGAACATAGTCATAATATCTAAGATAGTCCTAGACTTCAGTTGGATAGAAAAAATAATTCATCATGCCAGGAATAATCCCAATAGGTGACCCTCTGCTATGGCTTTCCTTAACTATACTGCTCACAAAAATAAAGGGAACGCAAACCCCTTCAGTTCCATGGTAAAATGTTCCCTTTATTTTTTTGAGCAGTATATTTTTGGGTAGCTTTAAACCATGATGCTGAGCAACAACCCATTTATGCAATAACTAATTGCTTCACTGCTCTTATTATCACTAGATAGTCTGAACTTTGAGTTCATATGTTTTTGTTCATTTTTTTATTTTATACTAGTGTGGCTGCAGGTGTGTCTCTTTTTCCACTTACATCTCCTTAGTAAGCCAATGAATTTTCTAGGATTGCTGAGAAGGGTGAGGTTACTTAGAATTGTGCTGCCATTCCTGTACTCTGGACCTCAGAACTACTGACCAGGGCTCTGAAAAAATTCTCAACTGATGCTTGGAAATAATTTTTTATGGGCAATTATGCTTAGAAGAATGATCATAGGATAGAATTTCAGTAACTTTGGAATATTTAAAAGTAAAGGTAGTGATGATCAGGCCTATTATTACCTACCTGGATGTATGAAAAGACTGGGTCCCTCCTATCTGCATAGAGGTCTGTGCTTCTGATTAGCTACATGAAAATCAGAGAGCAATCTGCCAATAATAAGGGACTGATGGAAATGTCCATTATCCTCAGCTGGTCCAAAGGAATAACCAAATCTAATGCATGGCCTCAGATGGTTCTATAATGATCATTAACTGGACTGTCTTGCATTCTCTCTAGGCAGAAAAGCAGATTATAAATTGAAAGGACCGGGACGCTCTGCGCACGGTCACTCAAGCTCTCGTCACCTCCCGCCTGGACTACTGCAATGCCCTCTACATGGGGCTCCCTTTGAGGAGCACCCGGAGACTTCAACTGGTCCAGAATGCGGCCGCGCGGGCGGTGTTGGGAGGGACTCGTCGCTCCCATGTAACACCGCTCCTGCGCGAGCTGCACTGGTTACC
>NW_015425450.1:0-1286 GCF_001527695.2 Protobothrops mucrosquamatus | reverse complement strand
GGAGGAGGAGGAGGAGGAGGAGGAGGAGGAGGAAGAAAAGGACTGTGGGGTCCTTTTGGTTGTTTTCTTGCAGACGTTTCATGACCCAACTAGGCAACATCATCAGGGCTAGAAGGGAGCGGGGAGAGGGAGGAAGAGGAGGATTGTGGGATCTTTGGTGCTGTCTGAGCTTGGTGGTTTTCTTGCAGATATTTCATGACCAAACTAGGTAACATCATTAGTGATAGAAGGCAGAGAGGTTTGTGAGGAGGAGGAGGAGGAGGAGGAAGAAGAAGAAGAAGAAGAGGAAGAGGAAGAGGAAGAGGAAGAGGAAGAGGAAGAAGAAGAAGAAGAAGAAGAAGAAGAAGAAGAAGAAGAAGAAGAAGAAGAAGAAGAAGAAGAAGAAGAAGAAGAAGAAGAAGAAGAAGAAGACGAAGACTGTGGGGTCCTTGGTGCTCTCTGAGCTTGGCGGTTTTCTTGCAGACGTTTCATGACCCCACTAGGGAACATCCTCAGGGCTAAAGCGAGTGGGGTTATATTGTATAGAAACAGAGAACAAATCCCACAGGAACCGCACACTCCAATCCTGAGCTACACAGCTTCTCTTCCATCTTTCTGCCCTCACCCTCCAGGCTCCTGATGCTCTGGGAGTCTGCAGCCCCCCCACCCTACTCCACCCCCCCTACTCTCTGAACGTCCCCAGTTGAGAAGAGCGATGACAGCAGACAGACGGATCCATCTTCTCCAAGTGGCTGCGAAAAGGCGACGCTACAGACTCTGAGTAGGCAGGAGACTTTTCCGGAGAAGCTATTTGGGAAAGCTCTCAGCTTTTTGGGTTGCGTTTCGGTTTTTTTGGAGTCTCAAACATCACACGACCAAAGTGTAAATTTATCCGAAAATTATCCAGAGCCACTGACGGGCGATGTCTACATTTATTGGATAAATAAAGAAGGTCCGTCTCTCCGGAGGATGCTTTTCTGACCTGGAACTGGAGGCTGCGAAAATCCCTTGCCAGCAAAGGCTTCAGAGTTGATAGATCTCCTTGCTGCCATCTAGTGAGCTTCAGGATTTATGCAGCCAAGCTCCAAGAGATAATACAAGTAGCCCTTAATAATAATAATAATAATAATAATAATAATAATAATAATAATAATAATAATAATAATAATAATAATAATAATAAAGTTGGAAAGGACCATGGAGGTCATCTAGTCCAACCCCCTGCTCAGGCAGGAAACCCTATACCATGTCAGACAAATGGCTGTCCAGTCTCTTCTTAAAAACTTCCAGTGTTGGAGCATTCACCG
>NW_015425449.1:0-1286 GCF_001527695.2 Protobothrops mucrosquamatus | reverse complement strand
CAGAAAAACCTTTCTACACCTATCTATTAAAATGTTCCTTCCTCCTTTCTTTTGTTCCCCTTTGTGGTATTCAAATTCAAGGTCAGCGTGGGGGGCACCTTGCTGGGCATCTGAAGAGGGGGGGGAAGGACACCACTGATAAGAGGGCACTTCTGAAGATCTGCTGGGCTGGCTTTTCTCCAAGGCTCAAGCTTGGTTGGCATCCCATGCAATTTGCACCCTTTCCTCAGCCCTTTGAATGGCTCAGGCTGACTCAACCTGGGCAACTTTAAGACAGGTGGGACTTCAACTCCCAGAATCCCCCCAGCCAGCTGGGATCTGAAGTCCACCGGAGGCTGAGAAGCCCTGGGGGAGAAGGTCCCCTGTTCATTGGAGAGAAAAAAAAACTTCTCGTAGCTTCTTGGGAGAAGACCATAGTGTGGCCTGTTGAGGGTCTCTGGACGTTGACCTTCCCCGCTTCCATCCTAAGCAAAGAAGCCCTGGAGAGGTTCTCCACCTGCCAAGACCACCTCCCTCTCCCTCTGCCCCCCCCTCCCCTCCCCACAGGGCAAAGGCTGCTGGATCTCACGTGTCTGAAATGTATATAGGGTTTCCTGCCTGAGCAGGGGGTTGGACTAGAAGACCTCCAAGGTCCCTTCCAACTCTATTTCTATTCTATTCTATTTCTATTCTATTTCCTATCTATTTCTATTCTATTCTATTCATTTATATTCTATTCCTCATTTCTATTCCTTATTTCTATTCCTTATTTCTATTCTATTCTATTCTATTCTATTCTATTCTATTCTATTCTATTCTATTCTATTCTATTCTATTCTATTCCATTCCTTATTTCTATTCTATTCTATTCCTTGGTTTTATTGTATTCCTTATTTCTATTCTATTCTATTCTGTATTTTATTATTCTATTCTATTCTATTCTATTCTATATTTTATTATTCTATTCTATTCTATTCTATTCTATTTTATTCTATTCTATTCTATTCTATTCTGTATTTTATTATTCTATTCTATTTTATTTATTTATTTTATTTTTATTGTTCGAATTTATATCCCGCCCTTCTCCTTGCGGACTCAGGGCGGCTGACAATTAAAAACACCAATAACAACACAAAATTTAAAATTAATTAAAATGAAATATTTAACTTGTCTAATTTAAAATATAATTAAAAACCCCTCTAAAAACCCCTCTTAAAAATTACCCTAGGCCAGTCCCGCTTGTTGGAATAGCCATGTCTTGAGGGCGCGGCGGAAGGAAGGGAGATCAGGGATCACCCTGATCTCTG
>NW_015425448.1:0-1286 GCF_001527695.2 Protobothrops mucrosquamatus | reverse complement strand
TGCCACCTATAAAACATTTTATACAGGTTTTCTTTATAGGATGTAGCCAAAGTGAGTTTCCTATTTCGTGCCCATAATTCTTGCCAGATATGCAGATCAAAATTAAGATCAAAATCCCTGCTCCATGCTAACATAGTCTCTTTTACCTGTTCTTCATATAAGGCCTGTTCTAACAAATAATGATATAGCTTTTTAATCAAATTATCAATTTGGATGCCTCTTTTTGCATGCAGAGAGGACTTGGGATAGGGGGAGAAACTTGTTTGAAATATTTAACTGTTTTGAGATGTCTGATAAGACCATTACATAATCTTGAGAGATTGCCTCCCCTTACCTTGTCTTTGATGCATAGTGTGATATGATTGCAGGCAAGGTCTAATTGGTTTCATAGCATGACCACATCACCTTGTTTCTCACGTGATTGGTTGGGATCCTTTCTTTGAGAAGTAAAAGGAAAGGTGAGAAAGTCATTGAAGCATCATTTTGAAAGGCTGAAAAACAGGTTAAATAGACCAATTTCCTCACATGTCTGTTCTTATTCATATTAAATTTGGTTCAGAATTAGGTATTCATATATACCTTTATCTTTAAATGTAGGCATCATAAATTTCAAAAACAAATTAACTGGAAACAAGTGCCACACCTTATTAATACAAAGAAAGTGATTTTTATTAAAGGAGACCACTTTTGTTTGTGCTTGACAATCCATTGCATAATGTACTTTTTTCTCAAAACTTTGTCAGTACTTTCTCTAAGTCAGAGTTCCCCAACCTTTCCAGCTTTGCGGACAGGTGGGGGGGAGTGGATGGTTCCACGTGAGCAGCGGGGTCATGCGTGCACCCAGATCTATTTGTGTGAGCAGTGGGCACACCCCCACGCATGCAAATAGAGCACACCCACCCATGATCACTCGTTGGTCATGCAAGTGGAGATGCAGGCGCTCACCTGCCACTTCCATGGCCCGGTTCCGAAAGGCTCAAGGCCCAGGGATAAAATTTTAACAAGCTGTCTTCCTATAAATGTTTTCTTGAAAGAACCAATATTTCTGAAAGTTCAAGTATTTTGACCAGAGAGTAAAACAAGCATGCTTCTTCTTCTTCTTCTTCTTCTTCTTCTTCTTCTTCTTCTTCTTCTTCTTCTTCTTCTTCTTCTTCTTCTTCTTCTTCTTCTTCTTCTTCTTCTTCTTCTTCTTCTTCTTCTTCTTCTTCTTCTTCTTCTTCTTCTTATTATTATTATTATTATTATTATTATTATTATTATTATTATTATTATTATTATTATTATTA
>NW_015425447.1:0-1286 GCF_001527695.2 Protobothrops mucrosquamatus | reverse complement strand
GGGCAACTAGCTGGTAAGGCCCTGTAAGCAAAGCTCGAAGTTAGGAAATTAAGCCCCGGGCTAGGAGCATTCCTTACCTCTGAAAAGCAAGCAGAGGTCCTCCCGGACATTAGAAGTCCGCAAACAGTGGTAGTGAAAAGTGAAGGTAAAGCTGGTAAGAGAGCGTCCTGTTCCTTCTGCAGGGGAACAGAAGAGTCCTTGGCAGACCCCTTTTTGGTCTAAAATCTTGGTGGTAGATCCCTAAAGGAGCATCCAGTACTCTGTGAGGGATCCAGATTCTTCTGTGGGTCCCTTTTTGACCCAAAACCATGGTGGTAAACCCCTGCATCAAGAATAAGGGAATCATGGGGTGATCTAGTTCAAGGGTTGAGATAGGCTCCCCAGTAAAAGCTTGCTTGAGGCCTGGGATGGGAATCAGGCAGGTATGAAAAAGAGATAGGTAGAGAAACTATTTAAAAAATTGGACTTTGCTCAGGGCTTTTGCTGGGAAACCAATTTGGCTAAATAAAGGTACTTAAAGGGAAAGTAAGAAATAGTGATTCTTTCCCCCCCCTCTCTCTGCAACTATGTGATATGTTTAAGATTTGTGCCTTCCCTAATTTGAGTTAACTGAGATTTATGGTGGGAATGACTAAGACTACTATTTCCCTTTTCTGTTCTCTTTTCCTTGTCTTTGTATGTATATGTGTGTTAAAGTCTTTGTGTGTGAGGTAAATGTGACTGTTAATTGTCTCTAATCCAAAGAGAAAAGAATTTTTAAATTCTGCTTAAAATAAGCCACCAAAAGGAAAATATCCTCACTCTTTTTGTCTGGCCAATAAACAGAGTGAAGAAAAATGTGTTTGTTTGTTTTTTTCTTCTTCCTTTCTCTCTCTGTACTCTTAAGAACAGCCCAAAGTTACCAGGAGGGAATGTTTTAAGTTCATCTGCTGGAAAAGTTTCACTCTTGCATTTATTTATGTGTTGTAAATGGTTTTTATCTGTCTATCCTTTTCCTGAAACATGACCAGCATTTTTCAAGTTGCAAGTCCTTAAGTCCTAACATTTTGCAAATGTTCAGTTCAGAAGTGAAACCTTTCATTTATGTCAGGGGTGTCCAAACTTTTTTCAAAGAGGGCCAGATTGGATGAAGTGAACGTGCTGGAGGGCCGAACATTTTTCCAAACATTCTTTGAACCATTACAATTAAATGCAAATGAATTATTGTATGCCTCTTTCCTCTCCCTCTCTTTCCTCTTTCTCTCTCTCTCTCTTTCCTTTCCCTTTCCTCTCCCCTCTCTCTTTCC
>NW_015425446.1:0-1286 GCF_001527695.2 Protobothrops mucrosquamatus | reverse complement strand
CCCACCCGTCTAAGAGGGGGATCCCCGCGCCGTTGCGCCTTCCCACGAGCAGGTAAGCAAGCGCCGGTCGGGTCGGGGGAGAGGCTGGGGCGCGGAGCCCCCCCTGGAGACCCCCGCCCCAGTTTTTCCCCCCTCTTGGGACTCCTCTCTTTTCCCCCCCCTCTCCCCACCAACCCGATTCTGGAGGGGAGGGGGAGGGGGAGAAACTCTGCCGGACTTTTTTGGGGGCCCCCTGGGAATTGGGGGAGGTGGGACCTCCCCATCCGTGCAAAGTGGGAGGGCGAACCCCAAGTTCTTCCCCCCCCTTTGGGGCTTTTGCTGGATAGAAGGGGGGAGGGGGGGAAGGGAGGGAGGGACGAAGAAACTCTGCCGGACTTTTTTGGCCCCCTGGGAATTGGGGAGAGGTCTGGTGGGACCCCTGCGGCAGCCCCCCCGGTCCGTGCAAAGTGGGGGGCGAACCCCAAATTCTTCCCCCTTTGGGGCTTTTGCTGGATAGAAGGGGGGAGGGGGGGAAGGGACGGAGAAACTCTGCCGGACTTTTTGGCCCGTGGGAATTGGGGAGAGGTCTGGTGGGACCCCTGCGGCTGCCCCCCCCGGTCCGTGCAAAGTGGGGGGCGAACCCCAAAGTCTTCCCCCCCTTTGGGGCTTTTGCTGGATGGGGTGGGGAAGGGAAGGAGAAATTCTGTCGGACTTTTTGGCCCCTGGGAATTGGGGTGAGGTCTTGTGGGACCCCTGCGGCAGCCCCCCCTCCGTGCAAAGTGGGAGGCGAACCCCAAATTCTTCCCCCCCCTTTGGGGCTTTTGCTGGATGGGGTGGGGAAGGGAGAGAGAAACTCTGCCGGGCTTTTTTGGCCCGTGGGAATTGGGGTGAGGTCTTGTGGGACCCCCCTACCGCCCTCCCCCTTGCAAAGTCGGAGGGCGAACCCCCCCCCATTCTTCCAGCCTCCCAGCTTTTAGACTCGGGAGAGGAAGGGAGGAGAAAACAATCCCGGACTTTAGATCCGTGGGAATTAGGGTGATCCCTTGGGACCCCTTCCACCCTCCCCCGTGCAAAGTCGGAGAGGGACCCCCCCAAATTTTCCCCCTCTTTGGAGCCTTTGCTGGAGAAAGGTGGGGGGGGGCGGGACGGGGAAACTCCTCCGGACGTCTGACCCGGGAGAATTGGAGTAATCGGGAAAGCCCCCAACTTCAAAAGGGGTAATTGTGTGAACCAAACCAAAGTAGCCCCCCCATTTCCCTTCTCTCTTCCCCCCCCCACACACACCTGAAGGCTCAGCATCAAACAAA
>NW_015425445.1:0-1286 GCF_001527695.2 Protobothrops mucrosquamatus | reverse complement strand
GAATATCCATCAAAAATTGTCCGTCACGAAACTTCACATGCCACACCCCTTGCTTATATAGCCAGTGGGGTGTGGCCCAGTGACTCAGCTGAACTATCTGGCACAACGTGTCCGCTGCTGCGCACGCTTATCCTTCCGACGCTGGCGTGGATCCAGCCAAGACGTATCCTCGTCGGAGTCCGATACACCTGGCTCCTGGCTGATCCCAGAAGCACCTGGCTCCTTGCCAATCCCAGAAGCACCGGGCTCCTGGCCAATCCCAGAAACAACGGGCTCCTGGCCAAACTCCTTGCTGTCGGAAGGCACCGAAGGCTGCACCAGAGGGGAAGGGCCTGGAGAGGGAGGCCTAGCCATCTCCTCTCCTTCATGTTCAGAGCCTTCCTCCTCTGATGAGAGGGACCCACCGGACGGAGCCACAACACTATCCCCCACCGCAGGGCCCTTTCCTCGGGTCTGACGGTCGGGATGCGGTCGGGACGGAAACCGGTCGTGAAAGGCCCGTACCAGGTCAGGGGCCTGAACGGAAGACGCGTCCACCCAGCTGAAAGCGTCGGGCCCGTACCCTTTCCAGGCGATGAGGTATTGGAAGCGCCCCTTCAGCCAACGGGAGTCCCGAATACTGTCCACCTCGTACGTCGAGGCGTCGTCCTCGGCTGCGACCGGAGGGGCAGGCGTTGTCGGGTGTCGGAGATGGCTTGCAGGGGCCTCAGGGACCAGGAGGGACCGATGAAACACGGGGTGGAGTCGCATGGAGCGTGGTAGAGTCAACCGGTAGGCCACCGGGTTGATGACCGCCTCGACTGGGAAGGGACCGATAAAGCGGTGGTCCAATTTCCTCACCGGCCGGTCCGAGGGGAGGTGTTTTGTGGACAGCCACACCCGATCTCCGACTTCCAGCGGTGGCGTGGCCTGTCGGGAGCGGTCGGCGACCCGCTTATAGTCCTCCTTCGCCCGAATCAGCTGCCGTCGCACCAGTTGCTGTACCGCCTGCAGCTCCGAGAGGAAATCCTGGGTCTCGGGAACAGGGGAATCTGGGATCGTCAACGGGAAAAACCTGGGATGGTAACCGACATTGGCGTGGAACGGAGTCATCTGGGTGGAGGTGTGTTGGGAGTTGTTGAATGCGAACTCCGCCAGGGGAAGGTACTCGGCCCAGTTGTTCTGCTGCTGGTTGACGAAACAGCGGAGGTACTGCTCCAGGATGCCGATGACCTTCTCCGTGCCCCCGTCAGTCTCCGGATGGTGCGCCGACGATAGGCACACCTGCACCTCCAGCGCGGCCATCA
>NW_015425444.1:0-1286 GCF_001527695.2 Protobothrops mucrosquamatus | reverse complement strand
GAATAGCCTCTATAGCCTCTACAAAAGACTGGATTCGGTCAAGATTAACAAATCTATAGCGATGATAATATTCCACAGCCCTGAAATTTCGGATAGGCTTTTCCCATTCCTGTACCATATCCAGATAAACATTGTTCATATTCTGAGAGTTTGCAGAGTTAGGGGCTTGTAGCTGTGGCATAGAATGACATATCTCCCCATCTGATTGAGATGCAGGCATGGAATCACATTTATGACTGTCTGCTGGGGATGCGGGAAGTCCACCTCCATGCATTTTTGCTTTTTTGCAGGCCGGCTCTGGTTAAACAAACAAACAAACAAACAAAAGGCTATCACCAACATTCCTAATAATGTAATACCCCCCCCCTTTAGTTTCTAAAAAATAATACTAATGGTTTTGTAGTTGGATAAAATGCTAGATATTATACCTCCTAACAGCGTTCGTGTTGTGTAGCTTGTGCAAGGCTGAGGACTCATGACATGCTGGGCCCCTTGGGGATATGTAAAGTCCACAAATGGCTGGTCATCCTCCCATTCTGAAGGAAAAGAAAAATCCCAATGGTCAGAATTGTTGCAGAAATATTTACCAGAATCTAAATGTTTACCAGAATCTATGAAAATATGAAAGACAAATACCTTCATATGCCCTCAAACATTCTGAATCTGTCAATTGGTTCTCTATAGTAATAGCAATATCAGCAAATGACTGGTCATCCTCCCATTCTGAAGGAAAAGAAAAATCCCAATGGTCAGAATTGTTGCAGAAATGTTTACCAGAATCTAAATGTATTTGGGCCGACAGGGTGTTCAAAAAGCATTCATCCTCTTCCCCTGTCTCTTGTAGCTAACAAAGTGAGAAAGAGCCTGTGGCCTAGGGGCAACCCTTCTGCTTAACATGCAGACAGCCCAGGTTCGAATCTCAGCAAGGGTATGTCTGGCTGATGAAAACCTAATAAGGTTAGAAATAGCTATTCCAGTACTCCCTTAATTCTTCATATCTGAAGAATCACAACCGTGAGACCACCAGGAGATAAAAAACTATAACAAGTTTATTTACAATTAAAAGCACCTAGCTTTCGCCGGCCTTCTGCCGGCTTCGTCAGGGTGGCTAACCATCAGTGGGTGGCTGTTTTTATGGGAGTGGTGCCTTTTGCACCCGGCTCCTCGATCTCGTGACCGGGCCCAGATAGTCTTCTTGTTTCGCATCCTTAATTGTTCCTTTGCGAGTTGTTGTGTTCCTGGTTCTCTCTTTCCCACCTCCTCTCTTCCCCTGTTCTACTTGTTCA
>NW_015425443.1:0-1286 GCF_001527695.2 Protobothrops mucrosquamatus | reverse complement strand
AGACACTGGTGAAGCTGGCACAGCAGCACCTTCATTTTCTGTGTTGCATGACAAAAGCACATCTTCCTTTCCTTGTCCTTACCACTTTCTACAGAGGGATGATCGAGAGTATCCTGTCATACTGCATTACAGTCTGGTTTGGAAGCATTACTGCATCAGACAGGAAGACGGTGCAGAGAGTGGTGAGGATGGCAGAAAAGATTATTGGCAGTTCACTCCTATCCAGGACATAGCATATAAGTGTTGCTTGAGTAGGGTCTACAGGATTGTCTGAAACACTACACTCCCTCTTCACAACCTGTTTTACTTGTTACCTTCTGGGAAGAGGCTTCGTGGTATCCAAAGCAGAACATCCAGATTCAGTCACAATTTTGTTCCATACAGTATTAACCTTGTGAACTCTCAAACTTCCTCTTTCCGCTATGTATTCAAGATGGACAGTGATTAATATTTATATGTAAGGGTGTAGGTTTATACATATGTTGTATATAGCATGTTTATATGTTTGTTATGTATGTGTACACTTTTGAGAGCAGGCAATAGAATTTCATTTTTAATGTGTGCCAGTGTGCCAACAGTAAAAAATGAGCATAAAGGCTATCTATCTGTCTGTCTGTCTGTCTGTCTGTCTGTCTGTCTACCTACCTACCTACCTACCTACCTACCTACCTACCTACCTACCTATCTATCTATCTATCTATCTATCTATCTATCTATCTATCTATCTATCATCTATCTATTTATATAAGAGTGAGGCATTGGTTCAAAAATGTACCAGTCTTAAGATTCCAGAATGCTGATTGTTGATTTGTTGGAATATCAGCCACAATTTATGGGAGGAACAGATGGTGCTATAACTATTTGGAGTAGAATATTAACAACAGAGTATAACAAGTATTTTACTTTTGGGGACAAAGAGAAGGTAAAAATGCAGCTGTGATGATGATAGTAGAAGCAAGCAAGGATGTGGAGTCCTACTTCATATGAGTAAATATGAAGACTACTCCAGAGTATCCATATCTGTTGGTCTCTCAATATCATTCGTGGCTTTGGGGTGGATTGGTCTCTCAAGATCATTGGTCTCTCAAGATCATTCGTGGCTTTGGGGTGGATTTCCATCAGTACGCTGATGATACGCAGCTGTACATTTCCACCCCAGGCCACCCCAACGATGCCCTTGACGTGATGACCCGTTGCCTGGAGGCCGTACGGGTCTGGATGGGGAGGAACAGACTCAGGCTCAACCCTTCCAAGACCGAGTGGCTGTGGCTGCCGGCGCCTCGGCA
>NW_015425442.1:0-1286 GCF_001527695.2 Protobothrops mucrosquamatus | reverse complement strand
TCCCAGGCGACTGATGGACCCTGAGAGGTTCCTGACGGAGCTTGGGCCATATCCGGAAGATCTGGTCCACGACTCGGCGGAAAATCAGGCGGCGGCTTGGGAGACAACTGCCGCCGCAGCATTGGACCGAGTCGTGCCTCTGCGGCCTCTGACCCGACGTAGATCTCGACTGGCTCCCTGGTTCACCGGGGAGCTGAGAGAGATGAAACGTCGGAAAAGACGCCTAGAGAGAAGTTGGAGGGCCAGCCGAACCGAATCCGATCGAACACAGGTAAGGATACATGTTAGATCCTACCTAGTGGCGATGAGGGTGGCTAGGACTAACTACTACTCCTCACTCATCGCGTCATCAGATAATCGCCCGGCCGCCCTCTTCAGGGTGGCCCGCTCCCTCCTTCAGTTGAGGGGGGGGGGACCCCCTGGAGGGGAGGGCCGAGGATTTTGCTCAATATCTGCATGACAAAGTCGTTCGGATCCGAGAAGGCTTGGACTCCGACTGGTTGGCCCAGGGGGAGGAGACGGAAGCAGGTCTTGAGATGGTTGTTTGGGAGGAGTTTGACTCTGTTGCTCCCGAGGACGTGGACAGGGTCTTGGGGAGGCTGAACGCAACCACATGTTTGTTAGATCCGTGTCCCTCCTGGCTGGTACTGGCAGCTCGGGAGAGTACACGAGCCTGGCTCCAGGGAATTACTAGCGCTTCGTTGCAGGAGGGTGTCTTTCCTGCGGCCCTCAAGGAGGCCGTTGTGAGGCCCCTCCTCAAGAAGCCTTCCCTTGACCCAGATGAGTTGGCCAATTATCGCCCGGTCTCCAACATTCGCTTTGCGGCGAAGGTTGTTGAGAGTGTGGTTGCGCAGCAATTCCCTCGGCACCTGGATGAAACAGTCTATCTAGACCCATACCAGTCGGGCTTCAGGCCGGGGCACAGCACGGAAACGGCATTGGTCGCGTTGGTTAACGATCTCTGGAGGGCCCGGGACAGAGGATATTCCTCTGTCCTTGTTCTTTTGGACCTCTCAGCGGCTTTTGATACCGTAGACCACGGTATCATGCTGCGGCGTCTCGGTGAGTTAGGAGTGGGAGGCACCGCTAAGCGGTGGTTCTCCTCCTTCCTCACCGACCGTACGCAGTCTGTATTGGCAGGGGGACAGAGGTCGACTCCTAGACCCCTAACCTGTGGGGTGCCTCAGGGGTCGGTCCTCTCTCCCCTTTTGTTCAATATTTATGTAAAGCCGCTGGGGGAGATCATTCGTGGCTTCGGGGTGGATTTCCATCAGTACGCTGATGAC
>NW_015425441.1:0-1286 GCF_001527695.2 Protobothrops mucrosquamatus | reverse complement strand
CCTACCCCTAGACTAGATGGTGTGATTTTTTTTCCCCTTCCGCACAGCCCACGGCTGCGGGGACCCGTCCTACTCCCCCGTCCGAACCGGGAGGGTAGTCAACGGAGAAGAGGCCATTCCTTACAGCTGGCCCTGGCAGGTAAGTGGGGCGACACCCCCTCCCCATTCCAAATAGCCCCACCAGAAAGGCAGGGAAAAGGGGGGGGGCTTCTCTGGAAAAAAGCTGCCCGCCCTGGCAGAGATCGTGAAACTGCTAACACAGCACACTCCAGAGGGGGAGAGAAAGGTCGGGGAGGGTGGGAGGGTTGACAGTAACAGCCCACCCACCCCTTTTTTTGCTGCAGGTGTCCCTGCAGTACCAGTCTGGGGACTACTTCTACCACACCTGTGGGGGGAGCCTCATCCACCCCAACTGGGTGATGACCGCCGGACATTGCATCTTGTGAGTCCCCTCGGGCACCCCGGGGATGGGGATGGGGGAGTGGGCGCAGGATGGGCGGAGGAGCCCCTCCGCTCCGACCTTTCCTGGGGGAGGGAGGTGCCTCTGCCCAACAAGAGGGCTGAAGCAGATCCAGCCCCTCTCCCCGATCTCACCCCGCTCCCTCCTGCCATCAGTCCACAGTACCGCTACAGGGTCGTCTTGGGTGACCATAACCTGTTCACGGATGAGAGCACGGAACAGTACATCCTGATTAACTCTGGGGACATCATCGTGCATCCCGGATGGAACCCCAACTGCATCGCCTGCGGGTGAGTAGAAGTGTCTCTGCGGCAATGGAGGCAGAGGGGTGGGTGGGTGTCTTCTTCCAAAGCAAGTCCCAGGCGGGGAAGGAAAAAGCCCCCCCCCCAAAAAAAACACTGGCACTTCTTTCAGGGATGACATCGCCCTGATCAAACTCTCCCGCCCGGCTGTGCTCAACGACAAGGTGAAGCTGGCCTGCCTCCCCCCAAGAGGAGAGGTGCCCCCCAACTATGATCCCTGCTACATCACTGGCTGGGGCACGCTTTACAGTAGGTCCTGGCTGGGTGGGTGGGGGGGGGAAGGTGGGTCCTGGAAAGAGGGAGGCCATTCACCGGGTGTCGTTTCTCTTCCAGCCGGAGGCTCCATCCCTAGCAACCTTCAGCAAGCGCTCCTGCCAGTGGTGGATTACCCCCATTGCTCCGAGCCAGACTGGTGGGGAACAACGGTCAAGGAGACCATGGTGTGTGCCGGTGGGGACATCAAAGCCGGCTGCAACGTGAGTAGAGGCCCGGAGGGGTCTAGGGGACAGTCTGGGGTTCGGAGG
>NW_015425440.1:0-1287 GCF_001527695.2 Protobothrops mucrosquamatus | reverse complement strand
TAGAGAGAAGTTCCCTGAGGATGGGCTGCAGCGTGAGTCTGAAAGCTTGGAAGACAAAAACCTCTGAGGTCCCGGTGACCGATCCAGATTGGATCCTGCAACATTATAATAATAATAATAATAATAATAATAATAATAATAATAATAATAATAATAATAATAATAATAATAATAATAATAATAATAATAATAATAATAAAGTTGGAAGGGACCTTGGAGGTCATCTAGTCCAACCCCCTGCTTGGGCAGGAAACCCTATACCATTTCGGACAAATGGCTGTCCAGTCTCTTCTTAAAAACTTCCAGTGTTGGCGCATTCACCGCTTCTGGAGGCAGGTTGTTCCACTGGTTAATTGTTCTAACTGTCAGGAAGTTTCTCCTTAGTTCTAGGTTGCTTCTCTCCTTGCTTAGTTTCCACCTGTTGCTTCTTGTCCTGCCTTCAGGCGCCTTGGAGAATAGCTTGACTCCCTCTTCTTTGGGGCACCCCTGAGATATTGGAACACTGCTATCATGTCCCCCCTCGTCCTTCTCTTTGTTAAAATTATCCTGGGACACGTATGTTCACCTTCATTCAGGAGTTAATTAAAACAGTCAGAAGAGGCTTCTGCCCTTACACACGCCATTCAAAGCCTCTTCCAGCTACTAGAACCCCTGAATGTGTCTTTGGAGGCAAACCAAAGGAATATGACTGCTTTGTTTTTAGAAAGAGATGGCGGACTGCCTTTTGGAAGCCACTTCAAAGGGAAGATTTGTACTTAGCGTTGTCCAAGCAGAACCCGCCTTTGAAGTTTTGCACAGCCAACTTTGTGCACACAACAGGGACGTCGCTATCTACCTCTGCTTTGCGCGGGAGATGCCAAGCACGGGCTTAGCCTCGCTGCCCCCAAAGGAAGAGCTTAAAAAATAGATCATCTCTTCCTTTTGCAAGCGGCAAGAGCTGCTCCTGTTTCCATGAAAAGCAGCTTACAGAGGAGAGCAGGGAAAAAAGAAGGACGGAGAAAAGAACAAGAGTTGCTAATGTGAGGCGATGACAGATTGATCTGTTGGGAATCTTGTTGATTCCCGAAAGGCCATTTGGAACTCACCAACACCAGGTGCAGCCCTGGAATTAGGCCCATGTCTGGATCCATCTTCAGTGGGTGACCTCACCGATTAAGGGGGTTTATCGTTACGTGCTGTCCTACGCCTTAGCAGCAAACATTTGCTTTCCTTGGGTATTAACAAGCCTCTTCATTCATGCGGGCTTTGATCGTATGCCAGTTTACAAAGCTGACATTTAAGCAAGCC
>NW_015425439.1:0-1287 GCF_001527695.2 Protobothrops mucrosquamatus | reverse complement strand
AGTGGTGCATGCATTGCTTACTAGATTTGTGACCAATTCTAGGAGGAACCCATAGAAAGGCTTGGCATTCCAGAAATCCCCAAAGAGCACTTTGGTCAAAGGCTTCTTGTCAAGTGTTTGTCTCTAAAGTAAGTATTAACTCAGCCAGTTTTATTTTTATTTTTTAAAACAGTGTTGTATTTTCTCTTTTATGAGAAGCAACTCTGACACACATATACAGTACACAGACACATATATATGTACTTATCTTGTCAAACTAAGGTTGCCAGCTCCAGGTGAAGTGTTTTCCCTGAAATAAATGTTTTTTATTTATTTATTTATTTAGCGTATGGCATTTATAGAGGTTCACTGATATACAATCATTGATATGCAAATTTAGTTTAAAGCGTTATCAAATTGTGTGTGTGTATGCCTGTAAGATATGTGAACAATACAATATACACACAGAAACACATACTGTACATGTACATAATACTCATCAAACTAAGGTTGCCAGCTCCAAGTGAAGTGTTTCCCCTAAAATTAATTAATTAATTAATTAATTAATTATTTAGCGTGCGGCATTTATAGAGGTTCGCTGATATGCAGTAACTGATATACAAATTTAGTTTAAAGCGTCATCAAATGTGTGGTGTGTGTATGTGTGTTATGTTTTGTTTTGTTGGTTTAAATAATAAAAATTTAAAAAAAAAAAAGAAGAAGAAGAGGCTGGGAAGATTGGAGAGCCAGGTCAGTTGATGGGACATGCCATCACCCCTAATCAACATGGGAGTGACATGGGTGCAGCTGAGGGGAGAGGAGGGGAGTAAGCTGATAAAATATTTTATAAACAGGAGCTGCTCAGAATTAGGAATCTGGGTGCACCTTTTCTGACTAAAATATTATTAAAAGGTATCAGGTTTTGTAAACTGAAGCTCATTTCATGAAATGCAGAGTGGTTAGACTGATGCAGGATTTAAATTGGGTTGAGTAGAGAGTGAAAAAGTGGATGCAGAGAAGGTAGGTTGGCTATGCAGGTTACGTGTAAAACATTACAATAAATCAACAATTGTAAATTGAAAAAAAAGTGTGTGCGTATGTGTGCATGTAAGATTTATTTATTTATTTATTTAATTTAATTTATATGCCGCCCTTCTCCCGACAGGGACTCAGGGCGGCGCACAACATATTTAAAACCAGAACATATATACAATCCCCCCCTTAAAACCGAATTAAACCGAATTTTAATGTTGCGTCTTCCGAATATTTAAAACCCAATGTAAAATCCACCCTAGGTCAGGTCCGCTT
>NW_015425438.1:0-1287 GCF_001527695.2 Protobothrops mucrosquamatus | reverse complement strand
TTTTTTGGCTCCTCTTTGTTGCTGTGTCTTTATAGCGAAAAAGACTAACTCTTTTTGCGTGGCCTGGCATTCCAAGCAGATTTGCCAAATGGAACATATGGTTTAGCTTTATCTTATATTTTGTATGTGTACTTTTGCATTGGGAGAGCATGTTGATCAGCATTCTGTGACTCTAGGCTACTATTTATCTCCATGCAAAGAAACCTTTTTTCCCTCTGGAAACTTGGCTAAGAAAGCTTGAATTAAGTCAGATCACCACAAGGGTCTTTTCCCATTTTCCCCTTTAAAATCCTTTTAATTTCAAAAATCAAAGATTGGACATAGGACCTTCTCAAAGTCGAACAGATGATTTACCTGCTGAGCTATATAGTCCATCAGTACAGGTAGTCCTACAATTGAGCTCAAAACTTCCAATGCTAAGCAAGACAGTTGTTAAGTGAGTTTTGCCCTAGTTGTTAAATGAATCACTGCAGTTGTTAAGTTAGTAACCTGGTTGTTAAGTGAATCTGGATTCCCCATTGAATTTGCTTGTGAGAAGGTCACAAAAGGTAATCACATGACCCAGGGACACTGCAATTGTCATAAATATGAGCCAGTTGCCAAGTGTCCAAATTTTGATCATGTATGTAACCATAGGGATGCTGCAATGATCGTAAGTGTGAAAAACTTTTTTCAATGCCATTGTAACTTTGAATGGGTCACTAAATGAATGGTCATTTAGTGAGATTCAGCCTCAGCTAAAGAGGCCAAATGCTCCTACTAAGGAAATAGAAGCAATTTGAGGAAAAGTCAGGGCTCTCTCATAGAGCATATGCTTTGCAAAGGGCAGGCCATGGGTGTTCACAGTGGGAAAACCATCCCAATGCCTTGGATTATACTTTTCATCATGCTCAACCAGCATAGTTGGGAATGATTGAAATTGTCATTCAAAATAGCAGCTAGCTGGAAAAGTATAGGCCAAACTGCATGGAAGAATGGCTCACCTTGGTATGAAGCCACTTTTCGTTCTTATGCATACTGCTTATGACAAGCAATAATAATAGTAATAACAACAATAACAACAACAACAACAACAACAATAATAATAATAATAATTTAATACATTGACTTATATGCCGCCCTTCTCCCCACGGGACTCAGGGCGGCTCACAGCATATTAAAACAACATAGCACATTTCCCCAATAAAAGCCAATTAAAACCAAATATTTGTAGCTGTGTCTCTTATTAAAAATCATTAAAAATTATCCCTATTTAAAATTCACCCTAGGTCAGTCCCGCTTGCTGAA
>NW_015425437.1:0-1287 GCF_001527695.2 Protobothrops mucrosquamatus | reverse complement strand
TAACTTCAAACAGTCACTAAATGAATGGTTGTAAATCGAGGACTACTTGTAGTGGATCATATAAATAAATGCAACAAGCCTAGTTCTGGAAAATATTTAGCTAAAATAACAATTTTTTTATTATAAAAGCCATATTGCAAGGTTGTTACCTTTATAGATGATCTGAGCATTTTTAAATAAATAAATTAATTTTCTGGGGTTTTTGTACAATTTTTTTAAATTGTATAAAATATAATATATTTTTTAAATATTATATTTTACAGATCGGTCAATCCGACCGCTTTTTCCAGCCGGCTACTGTTACGATACACAGGTAGGCTACTTTGGTCACTTCTAATTTTCTGTCTAGTTAATAGTGCAATATTGGTGCTAAGTAGCTACTTAGTAATGTTAGAATCCAATTTTTTTTTCTGTTATAGAATTGCTTTTCTTGCTGGAATTGGCAAGGAACAATTTCCCTTTCTTTTTTGTGCCCTCCAAAACTTTGGAAATTTAGTGGATGTGTTAATGCATTCCCAAACCAGCTTCAATTCAAAGGAGCATTTTTCTTTAATGTGTTTCCCATTTGATAAAAGCATAGGGACTTCAAGGAAATGAAAGAAGAAATAAGCCTAATCATATGAGTGAAAATATGCAGCATTTTATCCTAGTTTATTGTGATTTGGACAGTATCAATGCTGTTTAGTAAAACTTGGCTTTCCTCTAAGAAAGAGTACCGTATATACTCGAGTATAAGCCGAGTTTTTCAGCCCATTTTTTGAGCTGAAAAATGCCCCCCTCGGCTTATACTCGAGTCAATATTTTTCCCCAGTTCTTTATGGACTTACAATATCCGAGCACCGTTTAAAGAGACGCCGAAGGCAGACGGTGCCCAACTGCGCGCCTTTCCCCCTTGGTGGGGTGGTCTTTTGCAAAGTCTTTTGCTCGGATATTGTAAGTCCACAGCGGTGCGGGCGGCAGCAGCAGCGGCGCCGTCTCCCGCTCCGAATCCCAGGCTGGAGTCAAGCCCTTTTCAAAAGCGCCGGCTCGGGAGCGAAAGCAAAAGGGGCAGGGGAGTGGGGCTTCGTTCACGCGCGGATCCCCTACGAAAAAAAACCCCCAAGCTGATGTCTCTCCCTTAGAATAAATGCCAACAGCAAGCACGAATGACCGGCAACTTCCCCGCCCTTTTTTTCTCCCCGTTTTCCTTTAAAACACAAAAACACACACACGCACACAAAAACCCGATTATTACCCGGTTAGGTTACGGTAATAAAATCTCGGAGAGCACCAAAAACTCCAGAGCTC
>NW_015425436.1:0-1287 GCF_001527695.2 Protobothrops mucrosquamatus | reverse complement strand
GGAAGAAGCTCCTTTGAACATGAGGCCAGGTTGATACATGAAGACAACACAAAGTTGGTTTGCTTACCATTTATGTCAATCACGCTTTTGAGATTTGGAAATGGTAGTTTGTAGTTTAATGTATTGTGAGAATTCAGCCACGTGTATTTCAAAGATTATAGTTAAACAAATCATGGTTTATTATGGCACTTGACAATAGAGCTTTAGAGAAGGATCGAGCTGACTTATCAGGCTGCAAAGGATGCTTACTCCTTACTCCTATATTGACACAACTGAGATTTTCTATCTATAATCCGGAGGCCAAGATAAGAGAATATATATAGCTCAGAACTGAACTGTGGAATCCTTGATGCTCTCTGAGCTGTATTGTTTGCTTGCATATGTTTCATTATTTGCCTAGGGTTCGAGTTAGGGTTAGGGTTATTGAATGTGGGGCTTGCTCCTTGTTTACATACAATAGCTTGCCCTGCCAGTGTTGATGGGATGTAGTTTTCTCCTTGGTAGTTCTTTGATTAGGAACTACTTAATATTGTCTTCCGCTTGATTGTTTGTCTGGTGTTAATCCCTGTTTATCTGGGTGTTGGTTTCTGGAGAGGATGTGTTTTGGGTTTTTTTGTTTCCTTCTTAACCGTTTTATTGTCTCTTTGGAATGGTGTGTAAATATGGTTTATTTCTATGTGCCTATTGAAGATTGATTTGTATGAATGGCAAGCATTCATGAGAGTTAACTATATATTCTGGGAATGTTAAACTAATATCTCCTTAGTAGTGGCTGCAAGGAATAGAACATTTCGCCAAAGGAAATACTGAGTTGTGTATTGTATAGTGCAAGCAATCTTTTGAGGGAGTATACTTACTGTACATTATCCAGGTGAGATACAATCCACAGCTGATGATTGATGGAATTACTGGCAAGATGCTTCATAGCAGAACCTTGAACATCTCCTCAGGCTAGTCCCAATGAATATTGTACACAGTGATGCATCAGGAAACATATATGTTTTACTAAAGAGATCAGCCTTTTCAATAACTGAAAAAAAAAACCTCTCAAATATTGAAATTAACAGCATCCAACACATGCATATATGTTGTGGGAAGTTAACCCAGAGAAGGAAATATTAAAAAGGCAGGAAAAAAATATTGTTCACCAAAAGGATTTTTAAAAGCATTTTTTTGAAAAGCAGAAACCAAACCTGGCCTCATCTCCTTGCCCAGGGCAGTAGCTGGTCTTATACATATGCAGATGTGGAACCATCAGGAATTTTGGAGCCAGGGATCTCAAGACAA
>NW_015425435.1:0-1287 GCF_001527695.2 Protobothrops mucrosquamatus | reverse complement strand
TTACTGATAACTCACAGTACAAATACAAATCAAAGTCCAGGATAATTCCGAAGTGCTACAACAGAAGATTCAGTATTGTTCGTCACAAGAGTTGCAAACGGCACACCCCTTGCTTATATAGCCTGTGGGGTGTGGCCCAGTGACTCAGCTGAAATCTCTGGCACGACGTTTTAGCTGCTGCGCACGTTTGTCCCTCCGATGCTGGCGTGGATCCAGCCAAGGCGTATCCTCCTCAGAGTCCGACACACCTGGCTCCTGGCCAATCCCAGAAGCACCTGGCTCCTGGCCGATCCCAGAAACACCTGGCTCCTGGCCAATCTCCTCTCCGTCGGAAGACACGGAAGGCTGCACCAGAGGGGAAGGTCCTGGAGAGGGAGGCCTGGCCATCTCCTCTCCTTCATGTTCAGAGCCTTCCTCCTCCGATGATAGGAACCCACAGGACGGAGCCACAACACCTCCAAGTGGCCTCAGTGACTCTCTAAAAGAATGCAAATGACCAACTCTCTGCAAGGAATATAAATCCTTCCATTCCCCACCATCCAGTCAGAGCCGAAGAAGCTTCTTGGATGAGAAGCGAAACATCTTCAAAGAAAAACAAGAAAGTCCAGTTGCCTCCTGAAAAAGCACTTTTCGGACAACCATGACCTGGATGACTGAGAATCTCCATAGACAACCAGTAAAGTGATCCATTGAAAACAGTATCTATAAGAGGTGATATGTTTTCCAATGGTAAATGCAATTGTCCTTTGTGCTCTTAAGACCAGGCAATGCTCTGAAATCTGGAGCAACCAAATCCTAATATTAATTAGTCAACTTGCTTCCATATGTAGCCTCTCAGTAATTTAGAACCAGACAATCTCTTCCAGTGCCTAATCTTACTTTATGCCCAAAGAGCAGAAGTCAATTTTTCAAACCCTAAACCCTAAATAATCTAGTGTTCAGTGAAACATCTATTGTATCTTTTTAAGACTGTTCACTGGTTTGCATTGGATTGTTTTAGATTATAATCTACCTGTTCCCTTTCTGAAGAGCTAAATCCACATGTATTTACAGGTGTTCCTCAACTTATGACCACACTTGAGCCCAAAATTTCTGTTGTTAAATGAGACATTTGTCAAGTGAGTTTTGCCCTATTTTAGGACCTTTCTTGCCACAGTTGTTAAGTGAATCACTGCAGTTGATAAGTTATTAACCTGGTTGTTAAGTGAATCTGGCTTCCCCATTGACTTTGCTTGTCAAAAGGTTGCAGAAGTTGATCACATGACCTTGGGACACACCAATGGTCAT
>NW_015425434.1:0-1287 GCF_001527695.2 Protobothrops mucrosquamatus | reverse complement strand
TAGAGTTTCAACATCTTTTTTTACATCGTGGTGACCAAAACTGGATGCAGTATTCCAAGTGTGGCCTTACCAAGGCGTTGTAAAGTGGTACTAACACTTCGCATGATCTTGATTCTATCCCTCCGTTAATGCAGCCTAGCACTGTGTTGGCCTTTTTGGCAGCTGCAACTGTTGGCCTTTTTTGCAGCGGGCACTTGGATGTTGGCTAACTTGCTGCAACCTTCACGTTTTCTTTCATCTCGGTGGGGAAAGGCAGAGCTCCATCTTGCGAGGAGAGGTAATAACTATGCGCCCAGGGTTTTATGATTTCTCCATAGGTAGGCCTTTCCCCAGCTTCAGATCAGTGGATTTAATGTGTTTATTTTGTTTTAAGTAATGAACCATTACGAGTGGATGGATCAGTTTGGAGAAATTAACCGCTCCTGGAACTGGTTCTCCCACTTCCCGCTTGGCACATCAAATATTCTTCGAGTAAAACAATCTTTCTATGTGGAGTGACTTTCCTTTCCTTTCCTTTCCTTTCCGTTCCAGGGGTCCAGCAGGATACAGTTAGTTCTGAACATACAACCCTATTTGAGCCCAAACTTTCAAATGGCTAAGCCAGGCAGTTGTTAAGTGAGTTTAGCTCTGTCTTACGACCTTTTTGCTGTTGTTAAGCGAATCACTGCAGTCGTTAAATGAATCGTGCTGCCGTTAAGCAAATCTGGCTTCCCCCCGTTGACTTGGCTGGTTGGAAGCCACCTACGGAGGTTACAAATGGCGGTTACGTCAACCCCAGAACATTGCAACTGTCCTAAATACATGCCAGTTGCCAAGGGTTTGAATTTTGATCACCTGACCGTGATCGGGTCCCAAGTCTGAAAACCGGGTCCTAAGTCGCTTCTTTCAGTGCTGTTGTAACTTCGCACGGTCACTAAATGAAGGGTTGTAAGTCGAGTGACAGATTTTATCTTCCTGGGCTCCAAGATCACCTCAGATGGGGACTGCAGCCAAGAAATTAAAAGACGCTTGCTCCTGGGGAGGAAAGCTATGGCAAATCTAGACAGCATACTAAAAAGCAGAGACATCACCCTGCCAACAAAAGTGCCTATAGTCAAGGCCATGGTTTTCCCAGTTGCAATGTATGGCTGTGAAAGTTGGACCATAAGAAAGGCTGAGCGCCAAAGAATGGAGGCCTTTGAACTATGGTGCTGGAGAAGACTCCTGCGAGTCCCCTGGACTGCAAGGCGATCAAACCGGTCAGTCCTAGAGGAGATCAACCCTGACTGCTCTTTAGAAGGCCAGATC
>NW_015425433.1:0-1287 GCF_001527695.2 Protobothrops mucrosquamatus | reverse complement strand
ACCCCTTCACCCCTCACTTCCCACAAGCTGCTATCAGCCTGAGGGAAGTTGCATTAATCCCTGAGTTAAGAATTAAATATTTTAGAGATAGCCAATGTTTGAGGGAGACTTCACCAATGGATAATTAATTGTCTAACCTGATCTAGCTGAGAGCCAAGCCAAAACGAGTCATCAAGAGCGGAGACCAAGTTAAGACTGGGTTACCAGCAGGAAGGGGCATGACAAGTTTTGCATACTTGGTCTCAAGAGCAGGCAGACAAAGGAAACCCATTGGTGGAGTCTCCGTCTCCTGTACTGGAGAAAGGCAGCCAAATCTTTAATTATTTGCAGCAAGATATATGGAGCTTTGCTGTTGCATAATTGTTACTAATACATTGACCGCCTGGCACTTCATTTTTTTATTCCTAGTCTTACATTTTGATCCTGAATATTTGCTCACTTTTAAGATCTTGTTTGGTAGAACTCCCAATAGCAAGAGAGAGAATGGAAGCCCTATTCTTGTTCTATTTACTGTAGTTTTGCTGTTTGCTATTTTTTCCCCAATAATTTTGTTGAAAACTATTATTAAAACTAATACAACTACATAGTACATTAAAACTATTTTTAAGATGCAGAAAAAAGATAGAAAAAGGAACTTCCCACAAGTATAATTAACATTAACAACTTATCACTATGGTCTTAAAATGCAACCAAACATCTCTTCATTCCATACCTCATCCAATTCCATACAGGCCCATCTCTAAATCCTTGTTCTCTCCACATTAATCAGCAAAGAATTAATGCAGTAAGGGTATCAGAAATAACAAAAATATTAAAACTGTACTCTTACACACAATTTGAACTCTTTTTTATATTTGTATCTCCATTTCTATTTAAATAAATCCCTATTTCCTGTCTTCAAATAGTCGAATTCCAATTCCAGTAATAAAAAAGTTTTAAACATTGCCAAAAATAATGATCATCTAGTCCCAATCAAAAAAGCCATGAAATATCAACAGAAGTAGCAATACATTTGTTATCAAAAATAATGCAAGTATTAAAACTATATCTACTACACCCAATTTGTATCTTTCCTTTTATATTTACAGCTCAATTTCTATTTAAACAAATATTTCCTCTGTTCAAATAGTCAAAAGTCCAAACAAATTAAACACTATCAGAAGTATCTATCATTATCCAGTCGCCATCAAAAAGCCATTAGACATCAACAGAAATAAACTCATTACTTTAACCTCAATCAAATAAATCTTGTATTTTGTAAATCCATTTTAGTTTTCAATGACGCTT
>NW_015425432.1:0-1287 GCF_001527695.2 Protobothrops mucrosquamatus | reverse complement strand
AAGAGAGAGAGGGGAGAGGAAAGGGAAAGGAAAGAGAGAGAGAGAAAGAGGAAAGAGGGAGAGGAAAGAGGCATAAAATAATTCATTTGCATTTAATTGTAATGGTTCAAAGAATGTTCGGAAAAATGTTCGGCCCTCCAGCACGTTCACTTCATCCAATCTGGCCCTCTTTGAAAAAAGTTTGGACACCCCTGATCTAATGGACCCAGGAAGTTGTTCATCATAGTGCTTGCCCTCTGGAATAGCATCTACCCAGAAATTTGACGACCTGACTTTTCCCCCAGGCCCTTGAAGTATGTCTCCACCCAGAGTAATCTATCTGGATTTGTTTATGGTACATGTCTGTTCCTTTTATTATTATCAGCAATGATACTTTTGGTTTAACGCTACTCAAAATTTCTGTTGATTTGGGCAGTCTTAGAAACCTAAACAAACTAATAAACATGTAAATATATTTGTACGATAGCCTAGGGTGTTGGCTAAATATAAATATTGTTACATGCTCCATCCCTACTTACTACTTTCCCCCCCTTCCATTCAGCTGAGTTCAATTCTCAGAGAGTGCCTGCAATTTTCTTGGCAATTCTCTTGGGTTGGGAAATGCTGTCTTTAATGGCATTTTTCTTATTTCCTTCAGCTACTTATGGAAAATAGATTTGTACCAGAATGGTAATCTTGGTCCTTCAGAGGTGCTTTGTACCCTTGCCATTCATGATAATGTGAGTTTGCCCTAGCTTCTCTTTGAAAGAACAACAAACCTTCAACAAACAATTTTGCTAGATTTATTTTGGTCCGTGACCAATATACCTCCATCTCTCCATCTTCTTCATTGCAGAAAAGCTTGCATGTCTATATTCTCCTAAAAATTGAAGGTGGTATTACTTAATCAGAAATACAATCATTTATGCCTTCTGCTAAATGCACATATTTTAATAATTACTGGGACCTGCTTCCTCATGAGTCAAGGAGTTGATGACAGATGCTAATGAGCATGCTTGCAAGCTCTAAAACATCTTTTCCTCTTCAAACCTGCATCATTGCACATTCCTAATAAATACAAAAGCAATGAGATTAAAATTATAAACATACCCTATGCTGTTGCTTGCCAGCTATATTTGTTAAAATTTTATTTTACCTATAATTGTCATATCTTCCATCATAATGTCTCCTAAAGCCAAAGCATCTGCTTTTGAGTTGTATAGCTCAAAAAGAATTGCCTGAAGCTGTGAGATGGGTGGCATATAAATTTAATAAATAAAATAAATAAATACAGGTCAATCTCTGGTT
>NW_015425431.1:0-1287 GCF_001527695.2 Protobothrops mucrosquamatus | reverse complement strand
TCTTGCCTTCCCAAATAAAGCGATTCAAATCTCTTTGCCATTCTTTCAAGTTAATTTCGTTTTTTAAAATAGGTATCATCTGAAATAAAAAAAGAAACTTGGGCAAAATGTTCATTTTAATGGCCGCTATACGACCCAGCAATGAAAGCTGTAGTTTTTTCCACGTTGATAAGTCCTTTTGTACCAATTTCCACAATCTCAGGAGCTGTCTCGAATGACCACTACAAGATTCAGGAGGTCCTGGACTCCCGGATCTGATGGGGAAACATACAATACCTGGTCTGATGGAAAGGGTATCCCCTTACAGAGGCATCGTGGGTGAGGGAGGCAGACGTTCATGCCCCCCGCTTGGTGCGAGCATTCCATCGCCGGTGCCCTGGTAAGCTGGGTGTCAACGCTGCTAATATTGAATATTCTTGCTTTGACAAAATATGCAGAACTGTCTGGTACTTTTAGAGTTAATTCAGATGAGAATGAGAGAGGAGAGAAAAGCCCGCGGAAGGGAACGGAAGTGAATGTTTGCCCTCCAGGATAATTGGAAGATGTGAATCATGACCCCAAAATAGGGGAGGGGAAATGGCTGGAATGTTATGTGCAAAGGAAGGGAAATTCAGATCTTGGCATTCTCCATGCCGTGCTGACACTCCTCTACAGTAATAAAGGCTTTTTAGGTTCAGAAATTTACTGAAAGTGAGCGGAGATGGGCAATCTGGGAGAAAGAGGCCTTCGTGATTAGGTGGGCGCTATTAAACTGCCGACACTATCTAGAAGGGAGCAAGGTGCCATTTGAAGTATGGACAGATCACAAAAACCTAGAAGCACTGAAATCCCCCCGCAAATTGTCCCCAAAGCAAGTGCGGTGGGCACAGTACTTTAACCGCTTCAACTTCACTCTAAAGTACATATCAGGAGGAAAAAACTTCCTAGCTGATGCGCTATCCCGATTACCCCAATACAAAAGCGAACGGGAGGAGGTTAACGAGGCAATTATCCCCAATCCACAAACTGCCGCTCAACTTACGCCTCGCAGGGTCCCCAATCCTGATGACCCTGGGGTAAAGAAAATAAAACGAGAGCTCCTCACCGATCAATGGTTCAAAGATAATCAAACCTCCCTAACGTGCAGGGATGGCTTGGCTTACAAAGGGGGGAAACTATATTTGCCAGAAGCCCTCCGTCTTAATGCTCTCAAACACAGCCATGATGTAAAACAGGCTGGACACTTTGGATATTTGAAAACCCTACACCTCACCCGCCGGCAATTTTGGTGGCCGGGGCTGAAAAGGG
>NW_015425430.1:0-1287 GCF_001527695.2 Protobothrops mucrosquamatus | reverse complement strand
CACAGCCATTTATCATTTGTATATATGCAAGTGCTTTAGGAAAACCAAAGATGATCGGCTTTTATATGTATTTATTGAAATGTGTATCGGTTAAGACAGGCTAGGTCAGATTGGAGTAGGTTAGGTTATGCTATGCTGTCCAGGTTACATTTGAATGAAGAAATAATTCTAGAAAAGTGCTAAAGTTGATGTGAAGATTGGTGCTATTTTTAATTCAGAAATATCTGAAATGTTCCAATTTCTTTATCCTAAATTCAGACATGAAAATTTGAAATTTAGATTTAAGTTCTGTGTTTGTTTACTTTTTTAAATCAGAAATTGAAATTACAATGCTTTATTAGCATCTCTTAATTATTTTGTTACTCAGCAATAAATACTACATGTTATTGCGTGTCAAGCCTCAAGCAAAAACTACTGAAATCCAAAATAAAATGCAGGAATAGACAATATTAAAATGCACTACCGTGGGTTGTAGGTACAAAGAATTCATTGATTAGGAACCAATGATTGCAATATTTAGAAAATATCAGGTGAATATTCATTATCAAGGATACATTTTGGGCAGAAAGTAATTTCAGCTATTAGGGAAGGCAACTTGGGAAAACAGAGGAGAAGCTTCAAACATTTTGATCTTAAATTGCAAGAAGCTGACTTTGACTTGAATGTTATGACATATCTCCTTACAGTGGGTCAAAGTAAAATCAATTATGGAGAAAGTGTAGAGAACTCCAGTAGAAGGCAGGAGAGGATACCTGATGCCAAGGCTTTAATTTGGATTCCTAAACTAGACAAGGGGTTGAATTCAATATCCTAAGTGGCTGATTTTAAATTCTAAAAGTCTGTGATTATATGTTCTTCATTTGAATAATCACAGATGTATTAAATATCTTCTAAAATAATCAAAAAAACAGATCTGCAAACAACTAGAAGCAAACAAAGTTATAACTAGTAGCCCTCAAGAGTTTGTCAAAAACAGATCATGCCAAACCAATCTTATTTCATTCTTTGATAAAGTGACTAAATTAGTAGACCAGCGAAAAGCTGTGGACATAGTATACTTAGATTTCAGTAAAGCATTTGACAAAGTAGCAGGGCTTTTTTTCTCGGAGAAAAGGTGGCGGAACTCAAACCTGGCCACGCCCTCATCAAACCCTAGGACCGCCCCTTTAGAGAACAGGAATGCAAGTAAAATTTGGGAGGGGCTATTTCCGGTGTGGGAGGGGCTATTTCCGGTGCGGCCGGCCCGGAAAAAGGTGCCGGAATGCGGTTCCGCCGCGTTCCGGCTGA
>NW_015425429.1:0-1287 GCF_001527695.2 Protobothrops mucrosquamatus | reverse complement strand
GATGGTTGGGTAATGTGGCCAAGAGAACAGCTAAGAGAACAAAATACCAACCTATTTTCAAGAGGAAACAAAGTAAATGCTAACTCCAAGTCAATCAAGTCTACACAATGGGATGGAATTCCTTTTTATACAGTTTTGGCAGTTGCAATTTTTGGGTAAGACAAGATATTTTGGACTTTGGGGACAAAGCTTGGATGAAACTGATCGATATTATCTAGGAATATATAAAAATAGTGGAAAGGAATCAAACACTCTTTAGTGTTTCCTGCCCACACCCACTTTATAACCTATGAACAATCTCAAATGCCATATCACTGAATGCTTTTCTGTCATCAGTTTCAAAAGCAGTTGCCCTTCAAATGAGTTCACAAGTCATTTACATGGTTCTGTAAAACACTGTCATTAGTTTTACTGCTGACTAAATGGACAACTGAGGTCTTTAAGGATATATACATTTTTGTGAAGTTAACATTCATACGAAAATGCAGAGAAATTAAATTAGTCTCTGACTGCTAGGAAACTTCTAAAAAATGCAATGCCAATAACACAAAACTGTTTTATCAAGTTATCTATGGAGAAACGGGTTTCCTTGAGAAGCTTCCATTAAGATGCAGTGTTTTATTTAAAGTTGTACAGCTGGACTATATGACCAGCGCAGGCCCTTCCAGAGAGATTTACATTAAATAGAGGCTTCTGTTTTATTCTCTCTCTCTGATACTTACACAGGGTTAACTATTTTAAAGATAAGCTTACCAGATTTAGGCATAGAAAATAAAAGATCTGCCTTGAGTCAGACTCCTCAAGAATTTGCTTCAATGATTCTTTAATAAATCGAGGCAAGGACTGAGAGCTGTGTTGTAAAGCATCGCCCATAAAATTGTACAGCGGTATTCCTTCTGGCGAATAACCAATAAGAGTGCCTTTCTGCCCTTTCCGTGTTGGGGATGAAAGAATATTGGCAGCTGAAAAGAAAAAAAAAATACTTGTATCTCACACAAAATACAAACACATTTTTAAAAGTTTTTTTTCAGAGACTCAAGACTATTCAATATTAGTTTAGTTTTGTATCACTTAATCACAATGCATAGTGGACTTATTTCAATTGTTAAATACAACAAAGATTGATATTCAGATTATATTGGCAGAAAGGGGAGAAAATTTTGCTCAGTTTGAAGTGACTAAGTTTTGTAATCAAATTTTGAGGTTTCATAGTCGAAACGCTTTAATATCAACTTGGTTTAGAAAGAAACCCAGAGTTAGATATAAATATGACATTAAATGTTATTG
>NW_015425428.1:0-1287 GCF_001527695.2 Protobothrops mucrosquamatus | reverse complement strand
TTTAACTCTGTAAATGAAAAGTGGGAGGAGGAGAACTGTACTTTCAAACTTGCAAGATTCTGTCAATGTAGCTTTACAATAAAGTAGAATTAGCTCATCTCTAGTTGTGATTCCTATCTAGTTTACCCCGTGAGGCTGACATCAATCTTGCAAGACTGACAGCACAATTCTCTTTTTACAATCTGAGAAACTAGGGAAGGTCTCTTCTGAGCCTCCTGCCCTACTCACCTATCAAGCTGCGGGCTGTGCTGTCTCTTATCTGACTGACAGTTTTTCCTTGGCAGTATCTCTGGGCTCAGCCTCCCAAGGTCTTTCCCACATAGCATTTACAAGTTCAGACTGCAAGCACATATCACGTAGGATAAGCAAAGCTATCCAATCTGTGTCTCCAGCTGGTGGGAAAGTCATTTGCCAACCACAGCATTGTAATAAGGCCCTGGCAGAGTGGGGTGGGGTGGATCCAGAATTCAGGAATCAGTCTCTCAGACTCCTTCTTGTGACTACCCCCTACACCCCATTCTAGTACAAGACAAACAAACAGATTATAGTCATGAAGGGAGTTGAGTCAAGCAGCATTTTCACTTGGAATTTCTCTCACCTCTCCTTTCTTTATATAGCTGATAAATGCTGGCTTTCACGTTCCTCCATGCTCCACTTGGGAGGCAAAGGGTAGAGCAGCTCCTGTTATTCCACACATGCTATTTCAGTCTTGCGCTAACCCCATAAAAGTGGTAGAATTTAAGCATTTACAAGATTGCTCAGAATAGTCTACTTCTATTGCACAGGTCCAAGATGAGACTATTTACGTTTACCAGCCGTCAATTGCTTCTTTCATTCAGCAGAAGACATAAAATGACAATATCCACTTCTTATGATGCTATATTTATTTATTTATTTATTTATTTATTTATTTATTAATTACATTTATATCCCGCCCTTCTCCCTACGGACTCAGGGCGGCTGACAATTGGATAAAATACTAACATATATACATATTATACCTAATTAAAATTTAATTAAAACGAAATATTTAAATATGTCCAATTAAAAGTAATTAAAACCCCTTTAAAATCCCTTAGGCCAGTCCTGCTAGCTGGAACAACCACGTCTTGAGGGCGCGGCGGAAGGAAGGGAGATCAGGGATCACCCTGATCTCTGGGGGCAGTTCGTTCCAGAGGGTGGGAGCTCCCACAGAGAAGGCCCTCCCCCTTGGGGTCGCCAGCCGGCACTGTCTGGCTGACGGCACCCTGAGGAGACCCACTCTGTGAGAGCGTACAGGTCGGTGGG
>NW_015425427.1:0-1287 GCF_001527695.2 Protobothrops mucrosquamatus | reverse complement strand
GAAACCAAAAACAAAATGCCCAAAGTGTCAGAAGGGTTATCATGGGCAAGTGAGTGCCGGTCGGGAAACGGCCGACCGGGCCGGTCTCTGGCCCCAGTCCAAACAGAGACAACAGACCAACAATAGAAAATACTCCTGCAGCTACAAGAGGTAGTGCCGGTATTGATTTGATACTGCAGGAGGAAGTGAATTTTAAATTTCCTGGGGAGGTTCAAGTAGTTTCATCCCAATTATCAGGCCCCCTACCACAAAATTATGTAGGGCTTGTCCTTCCACGGTCAAGCATGGGTAAAAAAGGTATTTTTGTTATCCCCGGGGTGATAGATTCGGACTATACCAGAATTATTTATGTTCAATTGTGGACCAACTTGCCTCAAATTTTGCCCATTTACACTAGCCCTGCTCAGCTCTTGCATTTGCCTTATTTTGTCCCGGCAGGGGGAGAGCTAAAGGAGAGAGGGGAAGGAGGCTTCGGTTCTACTAACCCGGCCACTTCTGTTATAGCTGCCATCACTACCCCAATCACATTTCAACGGCCCCGTCAGATCATTGTGCTGCAGGGTAAGCCATTTGAGGGAATTTTGGACACTGGAGTAGATCTTTCAGTGATCTCTGCCAAGCAGTGGCCTGCCACCTGGCCAACCGAACCCTGTCCAAGTGTGTGGGGTGGGGGGGGGTCGTCAAAGTGCACGTCAAAGTGCACAATTTCTTTCAGCCCATTTGCCTGATTCAGATTTGGTCATTCAGGTCTGCCCCTTTATATTAGATATTCATGTCAGCCTTTGGGGACGTGACCTCCTCAGTAAATTGGGTGCCACCCTCACCTTGGAACACTGAGACTACTGCCCTCCCGTTGACTTGGCTGGTTAAAGAGCCAGTGTGGATTGATCAATGGCCCATGTCACACGAAAAAATGATGGCTCTCCACCAGCTGGTTAACGATCAGCTGCTTGCTGGTCATGTGCCTTCCACTAGTCCGTGGAATACCCCTGTTTTTGTCATAAAAAAGAAAAGTGGCAGGTGGCGCTTCTTGCATGACCTTAGGGCCATTAATGCCTGTATTCAACCTATGGGCCCTTTGCAGTGCAGAACGCCTAACCCTAATTTGATTCCTCAAGATCATGAAGTAATGGTAATTGACTTAAAGGATTGTTTTTTCTCTATTCCTCTATGCCCCCCTGATCAGGAAAAGTTTGCATTTACTGTGCCTGCAGTGAACCATTCAGAACCTAATAAACGTTATCACTGGACAGTTTTGCCACAGGGAATGCTGAACAGTCCCACATT
>NW_015425426.1:0-1287 GCF_001527695.2 Protobothrops mucrosquamatus | reverse complement strand
ACCTGTCTTGCCACAGTTGTTAAGTGGATCACTGCGGTTGTCAAGTTAGTAACCCGGTCGTTAAGCGAATCCAGCTTTTCCCCAGGGACTTTGTTTGTCAGGAGGTCACAAAACGGGACACTGCGACCGTCACAATACGAATTCTGATCCTGGGGATGCGGCAAATCTGAAAAATGGCCCTGCGGCTTTTTCCAGCCCTGTGGTAACTTCAAACGGTCACTAAGCGAACGATGGTGAGTTGAGGACCACCTTGTACAATCATAAAAGTCATAAGTATGAGGCAGTTGCCGAATTTTGATCCTGTGTCCGTGGGGATGCTGCAAAATGGACAAAAGCCAGTTTTCCCAGGGCTGTTGCAACTTCTGACGGTCACTTTGCGGAGTGTCGTGAGTCGAGGACTTCCCGCATTTACGACGGTTGTGTCGTCTCATTTCCCCCCCCTTTTCAATGGTGAAAAAAGTAAGGTTCTACATTTAGGCAAGAAAAACCAAATGTACAGGTATAGTATAGGGGGTACCTTGCTCAATAGTAGTAACTGTGAGAGGGATCTCGGAGTCCCAGTGGACAATCCCTTAGATATGAGCCAGCCGTGTGCTGCAGCTGCCAAAAAGGCCAACACAGTGCTGGGCTGCATTAACAGAGGGATAGAATCAAGATCACATGAAGTGTTAATACCACTTTACAAGGCCTTGGTAAGGCCACACTTGGAATCCTGCATCCAGTTTTGGTCACCATGATGTAAAAAAGATGTTGAGACTCTGGAAAGAGCACAGAGAAGAGCAACAAAGATGATCAGGGGACTGGAGGCTGAAACATATAAGGAACGGTTGCTGGAATTGAGTCTGTCTAGTTTAATGAAGAGAAGGACGAGGGGGGACAGGATAGCAGCCTTCCAGTATCTCAGGGGCTGCCCCAAAGAAGAGGGAGTCAAGCTATTCTCCAAAGTGCCTGAAGGCAGGAGAAGAAGCAATGGATGGAAACTAACCAAGGAGAGAAGCAACCTAGAACTAAGGAGAAACTTCCTGACAGTAAAAACAATTAACCCGTGGAACAACCGGCCTCCAGAAGCGGTGAATGCTCCAACACTGAAATGGTATAGGGTTTCCTGCCTGAGCAGGGGGTTGGACTAGATGACCTCCAAGGTCCCTTCCAACTTTACTACTACTACTACTACTACTACTACTACTACTACTACTACTACTACTACTACTATTATTATTATTATTATTATTATTATTATTATTATTATTATTATTATTATTATTATTATTATTATTATTATTATTA
>NW_015425425.1:0-1287 GCF_001527695.2 Protobothrops mucrosquamatus | reverse complement strand
TGTTCCAGCTTGCGGGACTGGCCTAGGGGATTTTAGAGGGGGTTTTAATTATATTTTAATTGGATTAGATTTAAATATTTCCCTTTTAATTAATTTTAAACTTGTATTGTAATTCTTGTATTTTTATCCGATTGTTAGCCGCCCTGAGTCCGTAAGGAGAAGGGCGGGATATAAATGTAATAAAATAAATAAATAAATATGCTTACATGCCATTAGCTACTGAGGACACAATAAGTACATCTTTGGATTAAATATGAAGATTTTAATAATAATGGAGGAGAGGGAATTGTATTTTTAGGCTGGTATTTCAAGGCACCTGATAATATTAGAGATAGACAATTTTGCAGGTTTCCCATAGGTATATTTACAGAATGGCTGTCATGGTGGCATGCATGCATATAACATTCATTTACTAAAGATAAATTGCTGATGCCTTTCAATTCCTCCCCATCCGCCATATCCAGGATTTGCCATATCACTTCAGCACACCATTAACTTAACTTTTTTTCTGGACAAACAACTATACCACTTCTAGACAATATTTGGGCCTACAACCATCTACCATATTTCTAAAGAATGCCAATGAAACCTTCATAGTGCCCATAGACTATTTTTTTATTTTGAAAAAAAAAATATGTAGCATATTTTGTAGCATGCCAGCTTCCCATTAAAAAAATCATAAGATATTTTGTTTATTAGAGTTTTGTCCCACCTTTTTATGTTATAAGTAACTCAAGGTGGCAAACATACCTAATGTGTCTTCCTCCTCCCATTTTCCCCACAACAATCCTGTGAGGTGAGTTGGACTGAGAAAGAGTGGCTGGCCCAGTGTTACCAAGCTGGCTTTTATGCCTAAGGTGAGACTAGGCCAGCACTTTAACCAACTACACCAAACTGGCTCTCAATTAAATTAAAAATTAAATAACTTACATTCTTTTAAATTGTCAAGTGAGACAGGAAACCTGTTGGGCATTAAGGATGGGGCCCTCATGCAACAAGTTGCTTATCCTGGCTTGTTCTACACAATGAGAACAGTTCTTTGCCTCCAGCTTAGAGATTTTACTGAAACTGCCTGACCAGTAGCTGGATGACTGGCTCATTCGTATGGGTGGTATAGAAGAGAGGGAATCTGAGAACTGTAAAGGCCGTGAAATTGCTCACTTTCATCAGGAAGTCACATATCCAGCAAATACATTTTCTTACAGGTCTGAAAGCCTATTGCTGCTGACTTTAATACCAGGAAAGTAGCAAATAGAAAGAAAAAGGCAGCATTCAGTAGTTCTGTCA
>NW_015425424.1:0-1287 GCF_001527695.2 Protobothrops mucrosquamatus | reverse complement strand
TTGTGAATGCTCCAACACTGGAGGTTTTCAAGAAGAGACTGGACAGCCGTTTGTCTGAAATGCTATAAGGGGTTGGACTAGAAGACCGCTGAGGTCCCTTCCAGCTCTGTTATTCCACCGTTCTGTTAACCACAGGTAAACAGCGACAATGTGATGCAAAACGGCTCTTGCAAAACAGAACTGGTTTATTTTATTTCTGTCTGGGAGAATAAATTGATGCACCTGGGTCTCCACCAGCCAACCTGACCTACATGCAGCCCTCAACTTACAGCCAGAATTGAGCCCAACGTTTTCGTCGCTAAGCGAGACAGTTGTTAAGTGAGCGTTGCCCCATTTTACAACTTTTCTTGTTAAGGGAGTCACTGCAGTTATTAAATGAATTATGCAGTTAAGGGCATCGGGCTTCCCCATTGCTCTGGAATATTGTCAGAATGTCACAAAAGGGGAATCACGTAAATTCGGGACACTGCAACTGTCACGAATACCGGCCAGTTTCCAAGCGTCCAAACTTTGATCACGTGAACCACCAGGATGCTGCAACCGTCATAAGTCACTTTTTTTTTTCCCCCAGTGGCGCTGCAAATTTGAACGGTCACTAAATGTATGGTTGTAAGTCAAGGATTTACCTGTACTGATTCTGACCACCTGCAAAGGGTTAGTTATTTCAGACCTGATTTACCCAAAAAACCCAATTCCTTTGCTCTGTTATTCTTTTTTTTTCAAATATAAATTTTTATTATTTTCATCATAAGAAAAAGCACATCACAAATACATCACAGTGTAAAAACCCTACCCCCCACCCCCCACCCCCGGACTTCCCAAACCTAATCCCAGGATACTATTCAACTAAAAGTAAACTAGTATTAATATCCCTAACTCCACAAAATATTATTCTACATAAGTAGGTGAAATATATAAAAAATAAAATAAAATTTTTTTATCTAAAAACCTAGATTATATTCCACCATTCTATGCTTATTTTGAATATAAACAATCCATCTTCTCCATATTGATAAAAATTGTTCATTTGAGTGATCCTTCAGATAAGCCGAAATTTTTGCCATTTCAGCAAGATGCGAAACCTTCACTCTCCAGTCCTCCATTGTAGGTAAGACTTTACTCTTCCAATTTTGAGCTATCAACAAACGGGCAGCAGTTAAACAATACAACATCAAATTCGTTTCTTTTACGTCCAAATTATGTATAATACCTAGGAGAAACAACTGAGGCAAGAAAAAAATTCTTCTTTTAAAAACTTGCTGTAGATTCCACCATAGTTTTATCCAG
>NW_015425423.1:0-1287 GCF_001527695.2 Protobothrops mucrosquamatus | reverse complement strand
TTTTATTACATTTATATCCCGCCCTTCTCCTTACGGACTCAGGGCGGCTAACAATCGGATAAAAATACAAAAATTACAATACAAGTTTAAAATTAATTAAAAGGGAAATATTTAAATCTAATCCAATTAAAATATAATTAAAACCCCCTCTAAAATCCCCTAGGCCAGTCCCGCAAGCTGGAACAACCATGTCTTAAGGTTGCGGCGGAAGGAAGGGAGATCAGGGATCACCCTGATCTCTGGGGGCAGTTCATTCCAGAGGGTGGGAGCACCCACAGAGAAGGCCCTCCCCCTTGGGGTCGCCAGCCGGCACTGTCTGGCTGACGGCACCCTGAGGAGACCCACTCTGTGGGAGCGTACAGGATAACATAGTTATCCTGCTTCTGCTATTTCCGATCCCTGGATTGGGCTTTGACCATTCTTGTTACTTTTCTGATGTGTCTTTTGTGTTCTTGGTCTTTTATTCAGAAGATATATTTCTTTCTTTTGTCTCTTTGAGTAAAATACTTTTTTAATATGACCTTCTAGACCTAGTTTTCTTAAGAAAATTTCCCTCTTCTTTTTTATTACAAAGATTGCAGTTCTCTTACAGCAGAATGGCAAGAGAATTCTTGCTACATTTAACTGCATTTAATTGAAAAATCAACTACTATATGTTTATACTTCTTTTGGAGGAAAAATAATGTATATGCTTCAGAAATTATTCAGAAGAATAATATTAGGCTTTTGTGAAAGCCTGAAAAAGTGATATTACTGCTCTGATGGTTTCTTAATGAGTTGATTGCTTAAATGGCTTTTAAAAAAAGGTGGCACAGAAATCAGACAGAGGTTGGGCCTTGAAAAATTAACAAATACCGTATTTTTCGCTCTATAAGACGCACCTGACCATAAGACGCACATACCGGTACTATGCTATTTCTCTTTCCCTCTTTCTCTCCCTTTATTTCTCTCTCCCTCTCAAAGATCCTTAAAATCCTTAAAGGTTATGCTTGGGCGGAAGACTTTTTCTTTTACAGATGGGGCGGGTGGGCCTGACATTCGCGCACAGGCAGGACCCCGCCCGCCGAGCCACCGCTTCCCCATCGCCCTCCACGCCAGCCGTCTCCGTCTCCAGACCTCCCAGCTGACGGGCGCAGGTCCGGGGGTCGCCAGCTGACGGGCGCAGGAGTTCGGCGCTGCAGCGGCCTCCCCTTCGCCCTCCGCACCGGCCAAAGCGTTGCCTGATGTTCCAGCTGACGGGCGCAGGTCTGGGGGTCGCCAGCTGACGGGCGCAGGAGGTAGGCACCG